>NC_042633.1:5540750-5798342 GCF_901001135.1 Rhinatrema bivittatum | reverse complement strand
ACTAGGGGGTTATTTTCGAATGTTATCGCGTGCGTTAGGGTCTTATTGCACATGATAAACCCCTATCGCCTGCGATAAGGGGCTTTTCGCGTAGTGATAGGATGTTAATTAGCTGGAGGGGAGGAGTCAGCCACGGCACCGCTGCCGGCGATAATGTGAGAGACATTCTCGCCGGCAAGTAGCGAGGCGAATAGCACCCACCTTTTACGGTGGCGCTAGTTGTGCAAAAGTCTGCAGCCGGCTGCACTGCGGCCGGCGAAATCGCACCGCTGGGGTGCAAATGGCTGCGGCCTTTCGCAGGCCCACCCCGCTTTTTCCCCCCCTGCCCCCTTTTTCGCTGGATTCCTCATTCTGTGAAGAATGATGAATGCAGCCCAACTTAGCCTGCAGCCACTGAATACAACCAGCAATCTAAAATTTAGCCAGATAGTCTATTCATCTAACTTTAGGACAGGTCTATAGCTCGACCAGAGCTAGCTAGATAAATTATCCAGCTAACTGAATATTCAAGATAGCCGGATAAGTTATTCAGCTAATTTGATTCTTCTTTGTTACATCCCATGCTTCACCTGGCCCTTGGTTGATTATTTAGCTGGATAAGTAGTTATCATGGCTAAATGTTGCCTGCGGATCCTAGGCAGATGTAGAGCCACCAGCCCTTAGTCACATAAGTCAAAACATATCCGACTAAGTGGCACGGAATATGGACATCATACTTTTCTTTCACCTTGAACATTTAATTTTTTCCAGAATTTTTGACATCTTTCAGAGGTGCTCCCTGCCCAATCTCAGAGTGATTCAGAGACTTCTGTATGTTATGAAATTGGCTGCTTGAGCAGTACACTGTGCCGTGGATCAGAACCCAGGACCTGTGGCCACTTCCCAGTGGGATTGGTGAGGAGGAGTGCTTCAAAACACTATACTCAAGGACAGGCAAAACTGGGAGAGTAAACATGTTCAGCAAATGTGGAGATAAGTGACGCATGCATGAATGGTATCAAATACATGTTAAAGGCCATTCATCTGTGCTAACTGCTAACTTGTCATGGCATTTTATAACTTGCGCCACACAAGTACAAAGTATCTGGGGACTTGGCACCAATTTTCAGCTGGAAAAACAATCCCTTGCTTCTTTCTGCCTGGGCTATTCCTGGCACAATGCAAAAGAAGATGCATACTTGTAAACCCCTCCCCCCCCGGGAATGCCTCTCCTTATTGCCTGTAATATTACGCACAATGGACACTGACCCACAGAACTGTCCTTCATCAGTCTAACATCCATTAGTAAATAAACTCCATGGTATCGGCTGTTTAAGAAAGCCAGAGAAAGAGATGGGCCGGAGAGAGCGTTAGTTGTTCTAACTTCTTGTCCCATGCCTTGAGCACACTTCTGGTAAAGCAAATAATAAAGATAAATATTTTAATTTTATTTATTCTGATTCTTATTGAGACCAATCATCAGTGAACTGATGCGCAGACAAATTATCCAGCTAAAGTTAGGCACCAGTCGCTTAAGCCCTTTTTGGGGTAATGGGGAATAATTTTGATAGATCAAATGCTAAGATTGAAAATATTAATCTTTATGCAGTGACTCCTGCTTTGTCCTGCATGCCATCATATATCTGGCAGATTCTGGTCTCACTGGCTTTTTTTCTTCCTTTGCTTATTTTTTGTGACCTATGGACCAAATGTGGCAGATCCATTGTGGGCAGTGCACAGAGTGGAGGCTGACTTTTCTCATTGCAACTAAGTTATACCTGCTTATTACTTATAATTAGTGTAGAAGGCTTCTGTATATAATATATTACTGTCTGTGATTTCATTTCATTATAGACTGATATTATAGTATATTAATTTACTGTTTGGTTTCTCTGCTCTACAGTTTCTTTAAGATTAAAAAACAAACAAACAAAACAAACCCCCCCCCCCCCAAAAAAAAAACAAAACACTCCAGCTTTTAACCTGATAGAATCTCTTATTTGGATTTAGCTGTCACTAATAATCTCTGTTTAGAAATTAATATTGGGGCATAAAGAGCTGAGTAAAAAGAATTTAAAACAAAGGACAAATAAATTTCCAGAAGTGTCCTGATCTACCTAGCTTGGGTGTTGTTGCGTTCGTGCCTCTTCTCGCCCCTCATTCCACCCTCTCTACCTTGGGAGCGACTCCCTTCAGCTCTGATGGACAGATGCAACCGCGGCTTCTCCCTGCCTCTTGGTCCCAGTGTCCCCGGGCTGGCTTGACACTACGGATCCGCCATGTTCCTGATGATGGAAGGGCGCACGCGCTCCAGACTTTGTACCAGCAAGGGCGCGAACCTCGGGGTCCCCCCCCCCCCCATAGTGACGTCATCCATTTCCACTTTAAAAGGTCTTTGTTTGCTAACCACTAACGAGTTAGCAAGGAACTCCAACATGACTTGCTTCGGCAGTCCACGATACTTGCAACAACGATCTGAGTCAGCGAGGGGAATCCTTCTCCACTGCTCGGCCTTTTCAAACTTACCAGGAGTACCCGCTCCATGGGGGCTCCGCTCTCTCTTCTTGATTTCAGATTGCCAAGACGGGATCCGGTACTCGCTCCTCGAGGGCCTACGTCCCTGAATACTCGGAAGACTCCTCATTGCCTGGAAGCGATCGCAGACGTGAACACGAGTTCTATTGTAGATAGGAATCGGTACTCGCTCCACGAGGGCCTACATTCCTATATCTCTGAAGACTCCCTTCCATCCAAGACGTTATCGCAGGTACGGAGATCGAGAGTTATATTGGCAAGATTGTAGATAGGAACCGGTACTCGCTCCACAAGGGCCCATGTTCCTAGAATCCTTTACAGACTCTCTTCTACTCTAGAAGCCATTTCATATACAGCTATTGTGAGTTCTTATTACAGACTGTTTATAGGAACCAGTGCTCACCTACGGCTCCTGTCCTGAATATACTGAAGACTCTCTGTGGCATAGAGACCATTGTAGACATCTACTATTGTGAGTGTACCATCTTGTATCCAGTATACCCTGTCTACTCACTACTTCTAGTTTCTCTCTACAGCTCAGTGACCCAGAGATTATATTCCAGTATCAGAAGGACTTCAGTCTTGTCGGACACATCAATTCACTACTGCCACCACTGGTGATCCAGCTTCCAGCCTAATAAAGAACTATTTGTGTTTATTTCATATTCTAGCCTAGCCGGTGGTTCCTCTCAGGATTTCCTCCTGGGGGCGCTGTCATCTGCCATCGGCCCAGGGATTCACCATTTCCTCCAAGTGGTCATTCCTTACACTACTATCACTCTGTGGGAGCCAACTACTACCGACCACTAACACCGCTTATGGAAGTATTATATAGATAGCTACCTTCTCTTTCTATGGGACTTGCCAGCAGCCTATATATAACAGATTGCTACTCCGTAGCGGAGGCATGATAGATTGCTATCTCAGTAGCGAAGTACAATATACCTATTGTTACCTCTTCTCCTCAGAAGAGTATCATTGTACAGTTTGCCAACTCCTCTTCCCTGGGGAGTTGATCCATAACAGATTGCTACCTCCTTCCCTTACAGGAGCATCTATCAGCAGTTCACTAACAGATTACTAACTCTGCCTTCCTGGCAGGGTAAGTACTACAGATAGCTAACTCCTCCCCTCTGGAGGAACAGATAATGACAGATTGCTAACTCCTCCCCCTTTCAGGAGAAAAGCAGAACAGATTGCTAACTCTGCTCTCCTGGCGGGGTGAGCGATAACAGATTGCTAACTCCTACCCTCTGGAGGAGGAGAGCTTAACAGGTGTGGCTGTCTCAGAGCTTGTGGTTGCTTAACTCTGACAACCAGCAGATCCATTGTGGGCAGTGCACAGTGAGGAGCCAGGGAGCACTAACGATTCTTGTTTCCAGCTAAGAAAAGATTTAACTTAGTAAGCCAATCAGGGGAAAGGTCTTATGAAACTCAATTGCAGATACAGAGTCCTGAGAACATCCGTGACCAAGAGTTAACTGTTTGACTCCCTCCTACCCTACCCCTCCTACCCTACCCCTCCTACCCTACCCTACCCCTCTACCCACCCACCCCTGGGTTTGTTTTTCTGATATAGTTTGCCTAAATTCATAATTGGCAACAAGATAAATTAGTAAATTGGTATTTCCTTACGGGTAGATTTTCAAACAGCGCGATTTGGTGTACTTTTGTTGGCGCATCAGGCGCAAACAAAAGTACGCTGGATTTTAGTAGATACGCGCGTAGCCGCTAAAATCCTGGATCGGCGCGCGCAAGGCTACCGATTCCGTATAGCCGGCGCGCGCCGAGCTGCGCAGCCTACCTCCGTTCCCTCCGAGGCCGCTCCCTTGTCGGGGGATTTACGCCTCCCGGAGGGAGACGTAAATCCCCGCGCGCCAGCGGGCCGCTAGCGCGCCGGGATGCGACCTGGGGGCGGGTCCGGAGTGCGCGGCCACGCCCCCGGACCGCCCTGGGCCATAACCACGCCCCCTAGCCCGCCCCCGAAACGCTACGTCCCGCCCCGAAAACGCCGCGCGGATCGGGCCCGCCCCCGACACGCCCCCTAGGAAAACCCCGGAACTTACGCGAGTCCCGGGGTCTGCGCGCGCCGGTAGGCCTATTGAACATAGGCGCACCGGCGAGCAGGGCTCTTAAAATCCGCCCCTTAGGTGTTAACCATCAAATAAATTACCAAAATGAGGACTATCCAATGTAATTATTGTGGAGCCTTTATTCTGAGGGAAATCATCTGGAAACTTAGGGCTTGCCCCATTTGTTCAGAACTCTCTTCCTTGAAAAAGGAACTTGCTGAAGTTAAAGCTGAATTAGCTTCAATGAAGAAAGGCTCACCCACTGTACAATATTCAGGAATTAATTCCCCATTACCACAGAAAAAACAAAAGTCAAGGATAAAGAGATTTACAGTGGGCTCAGGTAGGATAAGATCCGTGACCCACAGGCACCCATTCTTGACAGCTGTGCAGTCCACAAGTCTACCCCCCCCCCCCCCCACTCACACAGGGCATTAAGGAACTCAATAAACAACAAGTTACAGTGGGCTCTGGTAGAATTGAACCTGTGATGCAGAGACACACACTGTATCAAGTGCAACAAGTACAAAAAGCCTTCTCTGTATTAAATACTGAAGAAGTTCTTGAGAAAAAGATTGAAGTGATATCTGAAAAGAAAGAAGAAACGCAATGCATACAGAAATTCCAGATCAGTAACCAAAGGAAAAAGCTCATTGTGCTGGATGAATCTGTCATCAAAGGCACTATTATTTTACTTTGCACAAATGCAAAGGGAAAGGGAGAAGTGGACAACAAAACTCAACTATATAGTTTACAAAGGGAGTCCAGGAACAGCAGTAACCTGAACAAGGAAAGCTGGAAAGCTATGAGTGCAAATGCTCGTAGTTTGGGCAATAAAATCCCAGATCTGGAAGTCCTAATGGTAGAGGCGGACTTGGACATTGTTGCTGTCACGGAGATGTGGTTCACAGAATCTCACGATTGGGATATGGCAATACCGGGTTATAACTTGTTAAGGAAGGACAGAGAGGATAGGAAATGGGGATGAGTGGCTCTTTATATCAGAAACAATATCCAAGCATCTGAGCTGCAAGGAAGATGGGGCAATGAAGAAGCACTATGGGCCAACTTAAAAAAGATGGGACATCCATTTTTATTGGAGTGGTTTACAGGCCTCCAAACCAAAAGGAAGAGCTTGACAGAGATCTGGTTGAAGATATCCAAAAGATGGTAAAGAAGGGAGAAGTGGTGATCGTTGGAGACTTTAATCTCCTTATGTTCTTCTTATGTTCTTATGTTCTTCTTATCTGCTGGATGTAGACTGGAGAATCCCATCTGCAGAATCTAACAATAGTAGAGAAATATTGGATGCTCTGCAAGGAGCTTTGTTCAAACAAATTGTAATACAACCCACAAGAGAGAGGGAGCTATACTCGATTTAGTGCTCACTAGAGATGTGAATCGTGTCCTCGATCGTCTTAACGATCGATTTCGGCTGGGAGGGGGAGGGAATCGTATCGTCGCCGTTTGGGTGTTTAGAGTATCGTGAAAATCGTTAAAATCGTGAACCGGCACACTAAAACCCCCTAAAACCCACCCCTGACCCTTTAAATTAAATCCCCCACCCTCCCGAACCCCCCCCAAATGCCTTAAATTACCTGGGGGTCCAGCGGCGGTCCGTAGCTAAATCGGGGGAAGGGGGAGGGCAGGAAAACGGCACACTAAAACACCCTAAAACCCACCCCCGACCCTTTAAATTAAATCCCCCACCCTCCCGAACCCCCCACAAATGCCTTAAATTACCTGGGGGTCCAGCGGCGGTCCGAAACGGTCTCCTGCAATTGAATCGTGTTGTCTTCAGCCGGCGCCATTCTGCGCCGCCATTTTGCAAAATGGCGGCGCAAAATGGCGGCGGCCATAGACCAACACGATTCGACTGCAGAAGGTCGTTCCGGACCCCCGCTGGACTTTTGGCAAGTCTTGTGGGGGTCAGGAGGCCCCCCCAAGCTGGCCAAAAGTCCCTGGGGGTCCAGCGGGGGTCCGGGAGCGATTTCCTGCCGCGAATCATTTTCCGTACGGAAAATGGCGCCGGGAGGAGATCGACTGCAGGAGGTCGTTCAGGGGAGGTTCCGGACCCCGGCTGACCCCGCTGAACGACCTCCTGCAGTCGATCTCCTGCCGGCGCCATTTTCCGTACGGAAAACGATTCGCGGCAGGAAATCGCTCCCGGACCCCCGCTGGACCCCCAGGGACTTTTGGCCAGCTTGGGGGGGCCTCCTGACCCCCACAAGACTTGCCAAAAGTCCAGCGGGGGTCCGGAATGACCTCCTGCAGTCGAATCGTGTTGGTCTATGGCCGCCGCCATTTTGCGCCGCCATTTTGCAAAATGGCAGCGCAGAATGGCGGCGGCTGAAGACAACACGATTCAATTGCAGGAGGCCGTTCCGGACCGCCGCTGGACCCCCAGGTAATTTAAGGCATTTGGGGGGGGGTTCGGGAGGGTGGGGGATTTAATTTAAAGGGTCGGGGGTGGGTTTTAGGGGGTTATAGTGTGCCGGTTTTCCTGCCCTCCCCCTTCCCCCGATTTACGATTTTTTGACGATAAATCGGGGGAATTGGTATTGTATCGTGGCCCTAACGATTTTTGACGATTTAAAATATATCGGACGATATTTTAAATCGTCAAAAAACGATTCACATCCCTAGTGCTCACTAATGGAGATAATGTCTCTGATGTCCAGGTGGGCGCCTACCTCAGCACTAGTGATCATCAAACAGTATGGTTTAATATCACAAAAAGGATATGGAAAAGAAGCACACAGACCCAAGTTTTGCAGTTCAAAAAACACGGACTTTAATGAAATGGGGAAGTACCTAGAGGAAGAACTAGAAGGCTGGGACAACAAGAGAGATGTGGAACAACAGTGGACCAAACTAAAAGGAGCAATTACCAAGGCAACTAATTGAAATGTTAGAAAAGTAAAGAAAAGCAAAAGAAAAATAAAACCTATCTGGTTCTCAAAGGAGGTGGCTGACAAAATAAAAGCTAAAAGAACAGTGTTCAAGAAATGTAAAGGATCCCAAAGGGAGGAGCAGGAAGAAGAATATCTGGTAGAACTGAGGGAGACAAAGAAAGTAATCAAGATGGCAAAAAGTCAAGCGGAAGAAAGGATTGCCAAAGAGGTAAAGAGAGGTGACAAAACATTTTTCAGATACATCAGTGAAAAGAGAAAAGTTCAAAGTGGTATAGTGAAATTGAAAGGTGAAAAGGATCAATGTGTGGAGAGAGACGAAGAAATGGCAGAAATATTAAACGAATACTTCAGTTCTGTGTTCACTAAAGAGGACCCTGGAGAAGGACCGTCGCTAGTTAATAAGAAACTGGAGGGGAATGGAGTAGATGTAACTCCATTTACAGTAGAGAATGTATGGGAAGAGCTGTGGAAACTGAAAGTGGACAAAGCCATTGGGCCTGATGAGGTTCATCCCAGGATACTGAGGGAGCTCAGAGATGTTCTGGCGGGTCCGCTGTGTGACCTGGTCAATAGATCCCTAGAAACGGGAGTAGTGCCGAGCGATTGAAGAAGAACGGTAGGTGGTCCTGCTTCACAAGAGTGGAAACAGAGAAGAGGCTGGTAACTACAGACAGGTTAGCCTCACCTCAGTGGTGGGAAAATTAATGGAGTCTCTGTTGAAAGAAAGAATAGTGAACTATCTACAGTCGGAAGAATTGCTGGACCAGAGGCAGCATGGATTCACCAGGGGAAGATCCTATCAGACAAATCTGATTGACTTTTTTGACTGGGTAACCAAGGAATTGGATCAAGGAAGAGCGCTCAATGGGGTAGATTTTCAGAGCCCTGCTCGCCTAAATCCGCCCAAAACCGGGCGGATTTAGGCGAGCAGGGCCCTGCGCGCCGGGAAGCCTATTTTACATAGGCCTCCCGGCGCGCGCAGAGCCCCGGGACTCGCGTAAGTCCCGGGGTTCTCGGAGGGGGGCGTGTCGGGGGCGTGTCGGGGGGCGGGCCCGGTCGTCGCGGCGTTCCGGGGGCGTGTCGGCAGCGTTTTGGGGGCGGGTACGGGGCGTGGCTACGGCCCGGGGGCGTGGCCGCGCCCTCCGTACCCGCCCCCAGGTCGCGGCCCGGCGCGCAGCAGGCCCGCTGGCGCGCGGGGATTTACGTCTCCCTCCGGGAGGCGTAAATCCCCCGACAAAGGTAAGGGGGGGGTGTAGACAGGGCCGGGCGGGTGGGTTAGGTAGGGGAAGGGAGGGGAAGGTGAGGGGAGGGCAAAGGAAAGTTCCCTCCAAGGCCGCTCCGATTTCGGAGCGGCCTTGGAGGGAACGGGGGGGAGGCAGCGCGGCTCGGCGCGCGCAGGCTATACAAAATCGATAGCCTTGCGCGCGCCGATCCAGGATTTTAGTGGATACGCGCGGCTCCGCGCGTATCTACTAAAATCCAGCGTACTTTTGCTTGAGTCTGATGCGCAAGCAAAAGTAGGCTGATCGCGCTTCTTTTAAAATCTACCCCAATGTCATCTACTTGGACTACAGCAAAGCTTTCGATACGGTTCCGCACAGGAGACTGGTGAATAAAATGAGAAGCTTAGGAGTGAGTGCTGAGGTGGTGGCCTGGATTGCAAACTGGTTGACGGACAGAAGACAATGTGTGATGGTAAATGGAACTTACTCTGAAGAGAGAGCGATGTTGAGCGGAGTGCCACAAGGATCAGTGTTGGGACTGGGCCTGTTCAATATCTTTGTGAGCGACATTGTGGACAAGATAGAAGGTAAGGTTTGCATTTTGCGGATGACACTAAGATCTGCAACAGAGTGGACATGCCAGAAGGAGTGGAGAGAATGAGACGGGATTTAAGGAAACTGGAAGAGTGGTCGAAGATATGGCAGCTGAGATTCAATGCCAAGAAGTGCAGAGTCATGCATATGGAGTGTGGAAATCCGAAAGAACTGTATTTGATGGGGGGTGAAGGGCTGATGTGCACGGAGCAGGAGAGAGACCTTGGGGTGATAGTGTCTAATAATCTGAAGTCGGCTAAACAATGTGACAAGGCGATAGCTAAAGGCAGAATAATGCTGGGCTGTATAGAGAGAGGAATATCAAGTAAGAAAAGGGAAGTGATTATCCCCTTGTACAGGTCCTTGGTGAGGCCTCACCTAGAGTACTGTGTTCATTTCTGGAGACCGTATCTCTGAAGGGACAGAGACAGGATGGAGGCGGTCCAGAGAAGGGCGACTAAAAAGGTGGATGGTCTTCATCGAATGACTTATGAGGAGAGATTGAAAAATCTAAATATGTACACCCTGGAGGAAAGGAGGAGCAGGGGTGATATGACACAGACTTTCAGATACTTGAAAGGTTTTAATGATCCAAAGACAACGCAATCTTTTCCGTTGCAAAAAAATCAGCAGAACCAGGGGTCACGATTTAAAACTCCAGGGAGTAAGACTCAGAACCAATGTCAGGAACTATTTCTTCACAGAGAGGGTGGTGGATGCCTGGAATGCCCTTCCGAAGGAAGTGGTGAAGACAAAACTGTGAAGGATTTCAAAGGGGTGTGGGATAAATACTGTGGATCCTTAAAGTCTAGAGGATGTGAATGAAGAGAAGAGGCATGGCGGTGGCTTGCGGGAATGACGACTACTACCTGGAGATTAATGTCCTTAGTCAATAAACATACACACGGCTAATGTCCTTATTCAATAAACATACACATGGTTAATGCAATTCCAACATTGCTCTATGCTTCAACGGCAAGAGGAAATGTGGAAAAAGGATTTGCATCCACAAAAAAGCAGGAGAGTAGCTTGCTTGTTACGGCGGTTACTACCCCAAACCAAATAAGCCTGATACTTCACTTTCAATGAATATCCAGCATAGCCCTCTGCTTCAACGGCAGGGAGAATGACGAAAAGATGATTTATATTCAGACAACTACCAACAGGGACTGAATTACATAGTCTGGATAAAACAAATAATCATGGGTGTAGCTTGCTTGTTACGGCAGTTACTTCCCCGAATCAAGCCTGATACTTCACTTGGAATACATATCCAGCGCAGCTCACTGCTTCAACGGCAGGGGGAATGAAGAAAAGAAGATTTATATTCAAACAACCAACATGGACTGAATTGCTCAGGCTGGGTAAACCAGTGTGGGAGTAGCTTGCTTATTACAGTGGTTACTACCTCAAACCAATTAGCTAGATACTTCACTTAGATGCAGCTCCAGCACTGCTATCTACATCGATGGCGGGGGTGGAAGGGAAACAGAACCAAAAAGTTACTTAAAAGGGACAAGAGTAACAGATAAGTATGAAAAAATAAGTGTGAAATCTTACTGGGCAGACTGGATGGACCGTTTGGTCTTCTTCTGCCGTCATTTCTATGTTTCTATGTTTCTATAAATGCACAATTCCTTTTGATTAGTATTATTGCACTCCTCAGCAAGCATGGCCATCAAATTAATATTTGTCTTTCAATTAATGAAGGCATGACTTCTGTCAGGTGATATTTAATGACAGCCTATATTTAATATTAAATGCACAGGTCAGGAGCAGAGATCCCCCGAGGCTGAACCTTTGAGGAGCAGGGCCCTATAAAGGTCCCAGGCTGCCCTCACAGCTGCTGCTTCCCAGCTCCGAGCAGAGTTCAGCAGAAGGATCACCTGCTCCATCCTTAATGTGATTGGTGTCCATGCAAGGGTCAGCAAGACTTGTGCAGCCTCCCCCACCATGCCAACAAATTAACCGCAGCCACAGAGCAGAAGGAGCAGCTACTTCACAACCTGAAAGATGGGAAGTCCTCCCGCTCTGATTTTACTGATAATTTATGCCGACCTGTGGAAGACGGCCGAGTGCCGATGTTCACAAGGATGGAAGCTGACTTCAGATCCAGGATACCACAGGGATGGGGACATCATAATTGGAGGACTCATAAGTGTGAGCATTTTATATATAACGGAACCTATCTCCTTCATGTCTCCCAAATTGAAAACAAATATGATGTAAGTAGCCTTATGGTTTTGCTCTTATCAGAGATAAGCTTGTGAGGTTTATTTTGTATGGCTGCCGACATGAACTACAGATGTAACTTGTATATGAGAGAGGAAAATTAGATCCTGGAATTTTACATTTTCCTGCCGTTGTCCTATGAGATGCTATAGAGTTTAATTTAGCTCTCAGGTTTTCATGTTCCCAGAAAGTCTGTGAATGAATTAGTTGCAATACAGCATATACATTGTTCATATAAACAGGATGAAAACTACAGTGGGTAAAGTTAACAACCATACAATAAGAGTTAACATTTTATAGATTCTTTGGAATTTTTTGTAGATTCATTTTTTGGGGCAATTTTTAAACTACTACGGGATATGCAGTCCAATGGGTACTGCAAGTGTATTTTCAGGAAACCCTAACTGGGGTTTCCCTTTAAAAATCCCAGTGTCCGCAGACAGAATGTCGAATATACGCACATATGTTTGAACCTGCTTTGATGCAGGGCAAATTAATCTATGCAAAGTACCTGCAGGCTTTCAGAATAAAAGCCCCATTTCTATACTCCCTACCCCAACCTTCCTCTGCTTCAACTTCACTCCTTTTTTCCGGTGAATAACACTACCCATGCTTAACCAGCGAGTGATCCGTAACCTGCAGAAGGGATGGGTAATTTTCAATGGGGCTTTTTGCAACTGTTTTCCAATGTTAAAAACCTTTGAAAATGACTTTCCCTCTGAACTAAAAATACTTGTGGTCTTGCACCTTTAGCCAAGAAAACTTGCTCTTCCTCCCCCTCCTTTACCACCCATGCAAGAGCCATTGCAAAATATCCAGCATTTATAATGCACACACTTTAGATTCAACATAGGGTTGATACAGTCAGAGAGGAGGACTCCTTGGAAGCAGCGGTTTGAGAGGGCTTCCTCTGCAGCAGGGGATAGGCGTTTTGATGAGTTGGGATGGGAGGGATTTCTCTGCTGGTGGGAGTTTGTAATTACTACCAGAAAGGTGGTGGGGGGGGGGGGGGGGGGGGGGCCTAGGGCAGTGTTCTTCAAGGTAAGACCTGGGAGGGGGCAATGGCAGCAGCCATGGACCCCGAAGGTGGCCCTGGTCCACTGCCACTGGAAAAAAACAACCCTGTGCATGCCTCATCTCCACTCCCCACACAGCTGGTGAGGAGCAGAAAAAGCCCTGCCCCTACGCTACCCCTAGTCTGGTCCAGCAGTTAGTTGTAGTGGAGAAGGAGAGGCAGACCATAACTGTGAAGAGGAACACCATCCCTGGCTCAGCTAGGGTCCACAGTAAGTCCGAGAGGAGCAGAAGAGGCAAACTGCGGTGTTACAAAGACTGAGCCCTGCCCCCGCTGGTCATGCAGTCCACTGAGAACCAGAGGAGCAGGAGCACCGAAGTCCCAATGGCCATGGGAATTGGAAGGCCCCCCTCCTTTTGAAACCAGAGGAGCAGGGAGCATGGCATAGCCAGCAGCAGGAAGAGCACAGTATGGGGGCAGAGGGTCAACCGCAACGCAGCCAGCAGCAGCAGCAGCAGAGGGAATAGAGAAAGGACAGGACTGTAGAATAAGTACACTTTTTCAGTGTCTTAGCTGTTGGCAAGGTGAGCCAGTGAAATTTGAGAGAGGGCATAAAAGCAGCAGAAGGGGAGAGGTAGAGGTGGAGGTGATAGCCAATGGGAAGTTGTGAAGTAAACCCCACTGGTCAGCTATAACATTAGAGAGGGACCCCCACCTCCCCAGTCAGCACAATATTAGGAAAGGAATCCTTCCCACCCTAGCTCTGCTCCAGCCCCATCGGATTCAAAGTGGCCCCTGCTACAAAAATAGTGAAGGCCACTGATTTAGGGGATTTTTTTTTACCATGAAGGGTCTTGATCTTGCTGAGATAGGGAAGGTTACCCCCCGTGCTAACTGGCCTGCTCATAGCTAGCAAACTTTCTGTGAAAAAGCAAAGTCTTTTCCCAATTCCTTGTGTAAACCTCCCTCCTTTAGATTCATACAGTGATCCCTATGGAAAGTGCTACATTCTGGCACCTGACTGTGTTTGAACGTTTCTATCATATGTCCCACGTTCCTTTCTTCCATCTTTAGAGCTCGTCTTTCATTGCATCATGCGCTCTATGAATGGCTTAATATTAGAGGTCTTGAACTATATTATTACTCTCCTTTGAACAGCCCCTCCATTTTGTCGATGTCCTTTACGCGTGTGATCATCGGAACTGAGGAATTTGTCACCGAAGAATATGGCCAAGGTTAATAAGATAGCTGGGCTTTAAAGTGTTCAGACAGGCCCTTTAACAATTATTGCCAGATACATTTATTTATTTTATTTGCTTTTATATTCAGCTAATGCCATCACGTCGGTTTACATATAACAATTTTAACTAAAAAATGGATACAATGTAATAAAATATAACAAATGAGGGGGAAAAAATGGGATATGTATTCCAATATACAATTATCATATATGTTAAAAATAGGAGTGTGATCAGTGAAAGCTTGGGGGTTGAGAAGAGGGAGAAACAAGAGAGGGATGGGTTAAAGAGTGTAGTGATTGATAAAATAGAAGGAAGGGGGATGGGAAAAAGGGGAGTAAAGGGGAAGGTATAATTGAAAGTGATAGAAGGGTTATTGATCTTAAGACATTGTAAATGCTTTATGAAAAGCCAAGTTTTTATTTTTTTCTTGAAAGTTTTAGTAGCTTCTTCAAGTCTTATTTCTGTGGGTAAAGTACTCCATAAAGCTGGTCCTGCAATGGAAAAAGCACACTCTCTTGTAAATTGATGGTGAACGTAAGTTTCTATGTGAGTCTTTAAAAAGAAGTGTGTCTTTCATCCATTCAATTTTATTATTATAGAGAGCTTTGTGGATCAGAGTTAGGGTTTTATATATTATCCTGTGAGAGATTGGTAAAAATGAAGTTGTTTAAGGATCGGAGTGATGTGTTCTGTTCTTTTGCAGTTGGACAAAGATCTAGCTGCTGCATTTTGTAGACGCTGTAAAGGCTTTATAGTTGAAATTGGAAGACCTAGGAGAATTGCATTGCAGTAATCTAGTTTTGAAAAAATTAAGGCTTGTAAAGCTGTCTTCAAAGTGTAGAAGAGGTTTAATTCATTTTAAAATTTGAAGTTTAAAGAAACCTTCTTTTATTATATTATTGATATGTTTCTTAATCTATTATTTATTTATTTGGGGGAAACACCATCTTTTACTTGTTCTCAGAGTAAACAGCAATAACAAATTTTCCTGATTAGGATCTGCCATGTACCACCTAATGAATCAGAGCCAGGAAGCTGAGCTCGATGGGCTTATTGGTCTTGACCCAGCATGGAACTTCTTATGTAACTGATTGCAAACAATATACACCCCCTACCCATCCATGCAGGAATTATTTTTTAAATTTAATTATTTTTTTATATATATATTATTTATATATATTATTTTTTATATATTTTATTGTATATATATATTTATTTTATTTTATTTAGGTTTTTTTTATATACCAGCATTCATGATAAAATCACATCATGCCGGTTTACATTCGAACAAAGGTGTGCAAAAAATACAATAACTGAATCTAGTGCAGAGGAGTTGCAGTTACAATGAAACAGGGGTAATGGAACTGGGACACGAGAGAAAAAAGCAGAAGAAGATTAACATCATAAATTAATAATTATTTACAGAACCGGAATGGCTACATTCTTTGAGTATATAGGTTGTGATTCAGGTGTGGTCAGGGAAGGCTTGTTTGAATAGCCAAGTTTTCAATCTTTTTCGGAAGGTTGGCAGGCAAGGCTCCTGGCGAAGGTTCGTGGGGATGGAGTTCCAGAGTGATTGTCCAGCTGTCGAGAAAGCCCGTTCTCTTGAGATTATGTGCCGTGTGGATTTCGTATTGGGTATCTGGAGGGATCCTCTGTAGGCTTCTCTGGTCAGTCTAAGGGAGTTGTGTGGGCTGAGCGGGTATTGAATGTCAAGTGACGTAAGGTGGTGGATGGACTTATATATGATGGTAATGGATTTGTAGATGATTCTGAAGTGAATAGGGAGCCAATGGAGATCTTTTAAGATGGGTGAGATGTGGTCTCTTCTTCTGGTATTCGTGAGTATTCTTGTCGCCGTGTTTTGGACCATCTGCAGAGGTCCAAAATAACTTAATAACTATATATAGTTATTAATAATTAATAATTTAAATCTTGCTAATATATGAAACAACCAGAAGTCCAATATACAGTCCACTATTATAAGCAACGGGGTGTGAGAAATGATATAATCAGGGGGGAAAAACCTCAGACAGCGCACCCAATTGAATGTCACACCAAGACAATTTCTAACGGTGCAAAAAAGCCACTTTAGGCTGCCATCATTGGAAAAAAACCCTTTATGTATTTAAACATCACCGTAATTTTCACCTTTATAGTCTAAAACACTTCCTTTTATTTTTAGTGTAATCTTGAAATCTAGTTCATTTAAACTCTGTACTTATCTTTATATAAGGGCTTTTATAGATTTCTGGAAAACAAACCAATAACACCGACATGGCCATGTTTCACAGCTTCAGCTGCTGCTTCAGGGCATTCCGTTCAGTGTTCCATTTCCGGCCACTAAAACAAATCTGAAACAAAGTTTGTTATAAAGACTTGATAGACTTGTCTTTTTGCCAATCAGAGAATTCCAAAGTCCTGTTGGACCAATCAAACTGTTCACTGATTTAAAACCCCAGAGTTGTCGATCCCAATAATTTTAAAGCTCCCTTCTAATCAAATTCAAAAAATGCTGAAAACAATTATTATTTGAAAAGATGCCATTCGATGGTGACATTCAGCCCAGCAGGAGACACAAAACCTAATTTAAAATTCCAAAATTATTCCCGCTGCATAAGATTCAAACCGCAATTTCTTTCCAGTTCCAATCCACAGCCTTTAATTTCCTCAAATGTATGGCCCTTGGCAATGCGATGTTGGACTAGAGGTGCTTCAATGCTTTGATTGATCAAACAGCTCTTGTGTTCTGCTAATCGAACTTTAAATTTTCGAGTGGTTTTGCCCACATAAACCAAATTACATGGGCAAATCAATGCATACACAATATACAAGCTGTCACAATTGGATGTATGGTTCAGTACATATGCGCAATTATCTCGTGGATTTACAAAACACCTGACCTCCATCATATTATTACAATATTTACAGTTTCCACACTTCATGTGTTCTCTATGTTGCTCTTCCTGAACCAAAGCATCCTTCAGCATCGCCGCCACTAAAAATTCCCAAAGGTTTCTCTCTCTAGTAAAAGCAAAACAAATTGAAGTTTGGAAACATTCATGTAAAGACAACATTGATGATATATTCTTAATCTGGGGCGATACTATGGAAAATGTTTTCGATTCTTGGATTGGTTAAACACCTGACATGCCTATATTAAGTTTACAGTACAACATAGTACTGTACAGTTGGCATGTTTAGATATTTTGATCAGTAAGGATGGAGAGCTTTTAGCACCTCAGTGTATCGCAAACCCACAGATAGAAATATGAGTCTACATTTCACAAGCTTCCATCTGTTTCATCTAAGGAAGAATTTACCCTTTTCTCAGTTCCTTTGTTGCCATCGATTATGTTTGGAATTAAAAGAGTTTAAACAACAAGCTCAGCTAAAGGCAGATCATTTCATTCAATGTGGCTACCCATTTAAAATTGTAAAACAGATCTATTAGAGAGCTTTGTACTCAGAATGGGACACTTTGTTACAGTGTAATAATCAAGAGAAATTCATCGCAGATAACTTCATATGTCCATTGAGAATTTTGAATCTCTCTAGGTCAATATGTTCCATCATCAGACACCATTGGAACATTTTGCTTTACATGAATGTTTCCGAACTTCAATTTGTTTTGCTTTTTCCTTTTACTAGAGGTAGAAACTGTCCACATTTTTTAGTGTCGGCGATGCTGAAGGATGATTCAGTTCGGGAAGAGCAGCATAGAGGACACATGAAATGTGGAAACTGTAAATATTGTAATAATATGATGGAGGTCAGATGTTTTGTAAATCCACGAGATAATTGCGCATATGTACTGAACCATACATCCAATTGTGACAGTTTGTATATTGTGTATGCATTGATTTGCCCATGTAATTTGGTTTATGTGGGCAAAACCACTCGAAAATTTAAAGTTCGATTAGCAGAACACAAGAGCTGTCTGATCAATCAAAGCATTGAAGCACCTCTAGTCCAACATCGCATTGCCAAGGGCCATACATTTGAGGAAATTAAAGGCTGTGGATTGGAACTGGTGGGAAAAAAAATCACAATTTGAATCTGCTGGGAAAAAAAATCACAATTTGAATCTTATGCAGCGTGAACAATTTTGGATTTTTCGATTGGGCTCTGTCTCCTGCTGAGCTGAATGTCACCATCGAATGGCATCTTTTCAAATAATAATTGTTTTCAGCATTTTTTGAATTTGATTAGAAGGGAGCTTTAAAATTATTGGGATCGACAACTTTGGGGTTTTAAATCAGTTTGATTGGTCCAACAGGACTTTGGAATTCTCTGATTGGCAAAAAGACAAGTCTATCAAGACTTTATAACAAACTTTGTTTCAGATTTGTTTTAGTGGCCGGAAATGGAACACTGAACGGAATGCCCTGAAGCAGCAGCTGAAGCCGTGAAACATGGCCATGTCGGTGTTATTGGTTTGTTTTCCAGAAGTCTATAAAAGCCTTTATATAAAGATAAGTACAGAGTTTAAATGAACTAGATTTCAAGATTACACTAAAAATAAAAGGAAGTGTTTTGGACTATAAAGGTGAAAATTACGGTGGTGTTTAAACACATAAAGGGGTTTTTGTCCAGTGATGGCAGCCTAAAGTGGCTTTTTTTGCACCGTTAGACATTGTCTTGGTGTGACATTCAATTGGGTGCGCTGTCTGAGGTTTTTTTCCCCCTGATTATATCATTTCTCTCATTCCATTGCTTATAATAGTGTCTGTATATTGGACTTCTGGTTGTTTCATATATTAGCAAGATACAAATTATATGATTAATTTTTAATAACTATATATTAAAACATTATTTAAAAAATTATTAAATTAAAAAAAATGTTTTCTGCATGGACAGGTGGGGGGTATATATTGTTTGCAATCATGTAGCTGGGATACACCTTTCAGTCTTTTTGTGCGGACTTCTTATGTAATGCCATGCAAGCAAAATCTACCTAAATCATAATAAGCCTAATCTTTATAGATCTCATATACTGTTCCCAAATTTTGACTGTCACTGAACTTCTTTCATCTCCTACCTTGCCCTATTTTGTATGGCTTCCATCAGAAATGTTATGCTTTCTCTATCCCATTATTTACTGTATGAAAAATCCTTTCCTACAGGATCACTAAGATAGCTTCTACCCAGGGTAATTTTCCCCAGATGTTAAGCAGCTGTCATTACATCTATTACGCTTTTTCCTGTTTAAACTAATGATTGGATATGTACCTCTGATTTCCAGAACAAATCTGAATATCTGCTTAGTGAAATGCATTTAATTATTTTTACATCTAATCTACTTCAATATTATGATATATTCAGATCCCATCTCAGGAGATTAGTTCTCTTCTATGTATAAGTGTTTCCAGAGTGTTCATACTTCCAGTCACGTGCAGTCTTGTATCTGAAGGATCCTGTGAAAAAGAGCTGTCTGGTGGCATTTCATATCTCCCGGGCTCCAGAATCCTTAATTTATTGTGTGTCTAAATATATATCTTCAGACACCCCCCATGCTTTACAGACATGTTTAGAGAACAAAGGCAATATGTTTATTGTAATCACTGTGTCTGTCTGTCTGTCCATCCATTAGTTGACATTACATCTGTCCATCTGCATGCATGCATCAGGAGTAGATCCATATACAGCAGATGAGAGGTACTGGAGTCCAGGAGATAGAGGTATAGGGATTAATGCCATATATGTGAAGCTAGGATTCCATGTGGCCCAGGAGCATGGCAGATACCTGATGAGGGAAGTGAAGGCCCATTGGAAAAAGGGAAGAAAACATAATGGGGCAGATTTTCAAAGGCTATGCGCATAACGCATGCGCGTAACCTGAGAAAATCTGCCCCTGCGCGCGCCAAGCCTATTTTGCATAGGCTCGGTGGCGCACGCAAGCCCCGGGACAGGTGTATGTCCCAGGGCTTCGAAAAAGGGGCAGTCTGGGGGAGGGGGCGTGGCCGCGGTCTGGGGGCAGGGCCGGGGCGTGGCGGTGGTGCGGGGGCGTTCCGGGGCAGGGCCGAGTGCTCCTGCACAGCGGCCTGTGCTGGGGCATGGGGCGCCAGCAACCGGCCGGCGCGCACAAGTTACGCCTGCCTGAGGAAGGCCTAATTAATGCAACAAAGGTAGGGGGGGATTTAGGTAGGGCTGGGGGGTGGGGGGGAGCGGAAGGAAAGCCATCGAGGCTCCCCTAGGGCTCGGCGCACGCAAGGTGCACAAATGTGCACCCCCTTGTGCGCGCCGACCCCATATTTTATAACATGCGCGCGGCTGCGTGCACATGTTATAAAATCGGGTGTAGATTTGTTCGCGCCAGGTTGGGCAAACAAATCTATGCCTGTGCGTATTTTTTAAGATCTGTCCCAATTTGTGCAACATCTGGAGGATGTACCTTACAAACTCTATCAGATCAATTTGTAAAGCTTGTTAAAAGCTCCAACCATTTCACACAAGTCTGCAATTAATATCCATGTTTTATATCATTTAGTTTTACATTATCTGCAATGAATGTCATTGCAGGTATTCTCCAGTAAGCTTCTATAACTTCCTAGCCTTGATTTCTGCAGTGGAGGAGATTAACAACAGCTCGGAGCTTTTACCCAATCTCACGCTGGGGTTCGACATTTATGAGCCTTACAACAATCCTCTCTTTCTTTTTGTGGCTGCCATTAATATTTTCTCAGGAATGGGCAGCTGGATCCCAAATTACAGCTGTGAAACATCTGGTACACTGGCAGCAATCATTGAAGGCCTCTCAGCTGAGGATTCATCTCAAATATCCAATGTGTTCAGGATCTTCCACTACCCACAGGTCAGAAGACTTCTCAATTTTACTTTACACCCTGCTGCAGAATCCATGCCTACAAAACATTATCCTTCCTCAAAATTAATTAAATGTATTATCAAAACACATTGAAATATGGCAAACTGCATACATCAAAGGATGGTAATTAAGAAAAAAATGTAAAAATAATTAGTAGAAAAGCTGATAAAAACTTGTTATGCTATTTCCAAGACACCTAAAGCTTAATTAGGTTTGGAACCAGAGCAAAATCTAGTCCAAAAATTGCAGATATTTTTGAGTTCAGACTTCTGGTCAAATTTACAAGGTCCTAACCCAAAATCCAGTGTTTTTTTAGTTTAGAATGGAGAGAATAAAAGCTGAAAGGAAGAGAATCAAAGGGGCCAATGTAATAAGACACACGGCAAAACAGGTGCTCGCTATGAGCCCGGGTTTTGATCACCACGCGCGGCTGAAGCTGCCGCTTCCGTGGGATGTAAAAAAAAAAAATTATGGGTGGGAGAGGTGCGGTATGCTTCCGCCTCCTCTAAGTCAGCGGGGGTGGCTATCCTTTTTCACAAACAACTCCCTATTATTATTACTAAGGAAATTAAGGATCCTCAGGGGCGCTACCTGATTTTGGTCACTGAATTGTTTCATCAAGTTGTGGTTTTTTGCAATGTTTATGCACCAAATACGTATGCTCCCAGTTTTTACCATACTTTGTTTACACACCTTTTGCCTTATTTGTCTGATATGTTAGTTATCGGGGGTGATTTCAACACTGTCCGGGATTCTCACTTAGATGCTTCAAAATGTCGGGGATGGGATGCGGGAGCGGGGCGGGGTCCCAATATGCTGGAATCTCAGTTACATTTGCTCGATGTCTGGAGGAAGCTGCATCCCATGGAGCGCGACTTCACGCATCTTTCTAGGGCACATGGTTCATTTGCTAGGCTTGATTACTTCCTAGTGAGTACCCATGCCTTCCACCGGGTTTTAGCGGCGGGCATTGAGAGCATAGCTGTCTCGGACCATGCCCCGGTGTGGGTGGAGGTTCGGCTTCAGGCCCCCCCCACTTCGCCACGTCATTGGCGCTACCCTTATTACTTGGCACAAGACGAGAAATTTAAGGCCTTTATTACACACTAGGGATGTGAATCGTTTTCCATATCGTCTTAACGATAGAAATCGTGTGGCAGGGCAAGAAAATCGTCTTAGGCACGATTTTTTAGTTAAAAAATCGTTAAAAATCGTTTTTTCCGATTAGTGCGCACTAACTCGAGTTAGTGCGCACTAACGGGAGTTAGTGCGCACTAACTGGGAGTTAGTGCGCACTAACTGAAAATGATACAATTTGACACTTTTCAGGTCAGTTAAGGTCAGTTTAGGAATGAATATGTATTCCTATTGGCTGCCCTCTTATTTATTCATGTTACCAAGTTTCCTACTGACAGTATATGGGGGATGGGAAATGGAAACAGTTGGTAGCTTGACAAAACAAGTAATGTGATCAGTCAATGTGACTAGAACTTGTGCCCTAACCCTGATACCAGGGGTATTGTGATCTTCCTGCACACAGTGCCCTATCCCTATTAATACCAGGAGTGTTGTGATCTTCCTGCACACAGTGCCCTATCCCTAATACCAGGGGTGTTGTGATCTTCCTGCACACAGTGCCCTATTCCTGATACTGGGGGTGTTGTGATCTTCCTGCACGCAGTGCCCTATTCCTGATACCGGGGGTGTTGTGATCTTCTTGCACACATCCCGATATCAGGGATAGGGCACTGCATGCAGGAAGATCACAACACTCCTGGTATTAATAGGGATAGGGCACTGCATGCAGGAAGATCACAACACCCCTGGTATCAGGGATAGGGCACTGTGTGCAGGAAGATCACAATACCCCGGAGGAGTGAGGGTCAGGCAGCTCCCCCCTGTCTGTGAAGCCAGCCTCTCACTAGTAATGCAGGGAGGGAGCTGTCTCAGACTTCACCATCCTCCCCCCCCCCCTTACCCACACACCATTCACTAGCTGGGACATGGGGGAAGTCAGGAGTGAGGGTCAGGCAGCTCCCCCCTGTCTGTGAAGCCAGCCTCTCACTAGTAATGCAGGGAGGGAGCTGTCTCAGACTTCACCATCCACCCCCCCCCTCACCCACACACCATTCACTAGCTGGGACATGGGGGAAGTCAGGAGTGAGGGACAGGCAGCTCCCCCCTGTCTGTGAAGCCAGCCTCTCACTAGTAATGCAGGGAGGGAGCTGTCTCAGACTTCACCATCCTCCCCCCCCCCTCACCCACACACCATTCACTAGCTGGGACATGGGGGAAGTCAGGAGTGAGGGTCAGGCAGCTCCCCCCTGTCTGTGAAGCCAGCCTCTCACTAGTAATGCAGGGAGGGAGCTGTCTCAGACTTCACCATCCTCCCCCCCCCCTCACCCACACACCATTCACTAGCTGGGACATGGGGGAAGTCAGGAGTGAGGGTCAGGCAGCTCCCCCCTGTCTGCGAAGCCAGCCTCTCACTAGTAATGCAGGGAGGGAGCTGTCTCAGACTTCACCATCCTCCCCCCCCCCCCTCACCCACACACCATTCACTAGCTGGGACATGGGGGAAGTCAGGAGTGAGGGTCAGGCAGCTCCCCCCTGTCTGTGAAGCCAGCCTCTCACTAGTAATGCAGGGAGGGAGCTGTCTCAGACTTCACCATCCACCCCCCCCTCACCCACAAACCATTCACTAGCTGGGACATGGGGGAAGTCAGGAGTGAGGGACAGGCAGCTCCCCCCTGTCTGTGAAGCCAGCCTCTCACTAGTAATGCAGGGAGGGAGCTGTCTCAGACTTCACCATCCTCCCCCCCCCCCCCCCTCACCCACACACCATTCACTAGCTGGGACATGGGGGAAGTCAGGAGTGAGGGTCAGGCAGCTCCCCCCTGTCTGTGAAGCCAGCCTCTCACTAGTAATGCAGGGAGGGAGCTGTCTCAGACTGGTATCAGGGTTAGGGCACTGTGTGCAGGAAGATCACAACACTCCTGGTATTAATAGGGATAGGGCACTGTAAGAGATGACTGTAGTAGATTGAATAAAGATCTGATGTTTCTGCTCTCCTCACACCAAACAAAAACAACACACAAGCAGAGAAGCCCTTCTTACAAAGCTGAGCTAGTGAGTTAAGTAGGAGGAAAAGTAAACATACTGGTGCCAGTGTGGCTACTTAAAAAATACACTTACCAACAATCAATTACATATATTTGAACTGTGTACAGTTCCAGCCAGGACCACCTTTCTAAAATGCACAGTGATTGGCAAATTCAACATGCACTAGCATTTCAGGTGCCTGCTAACAAAAATAATAAACAAACAAGTTCTAGTCACGTGAGTGCTGATCATTACATTACTTTTTTTGTCAAGCTTCCAACTGTTTCCATTTCACATCCCCCCAACCATATTGGTAACATCAATAGATAAGAGCACAACCAGCCAATAGGAATACATACATACATATTCATTCCTAAGTGACCTTTACTGACCTGGGAAGTGTGAACACTTTGTTTCATTTTCTGTTGGTGTTCGTTAGTTTCCAGTTCCATTTCCCATCCCCCCAACCATCACCTCAGTGGTAACCTTGGTAATATCAATAGATAAGAGGGCAGCCAGCCAATAGGAACACATATTCATTCCTAACTGACCTTCAGTGACCTGGAAAGTGTTTATTTGTATCATTTTCAGTTAGTGCGCACTAAATCGAGTTAGTGCGCACTAACGGGGGAGTTAGTGCGCACTAACTCGAGTTAGTGCGCACTAACACGATTTAACGATTTTTAACGATAAATCGTTAGAATTTCTATTGTATCGTGTTCTATAACGATTTAAGACGATATAAACATTATCGGACGATAATTTTAATCGTTGAAAAACGATTCACATCCCTATTACACACACATGGGCAGATTTTGTGGTTAACAATCAAATCCACGTATCACAACCCATTTTATTTTGGAACACTGCTAAAGCGGTCTTGCGCGGTGAGATTATATCGTACACTGCGCAACGCCGGAAAATCCTGGATCGCCGCATCCTAGCGCTGAGCTCCCAAGCTCGGGTAGCCAGAGTCCATCTAATTCAGTCTAGGTCTGCGTCTGCCCGGGCGGCCTATCTGGCTAAGCAACACGCTCTCAATGCTCTGCTACACCAAAGGGCACAGAAAAGTTACCAATATTACCAATTTAAACTCTACCAGTTTAGTAACAAGGCTGGTAAACTGATGTCCAATCTTATCAAGTCCTCGCGGGCTTGCCGCCATATCCCGGCCCTACGTACCTCTTCAGGGACAGTGGTTCATGACACCCCCTCTATTTTAACAAATTTCAGGGCCTTTTACTCCTCGCTTTACACGTCTGAGGGGTGGAATCAAATTGCTTGTCAGCGCTTTTGTGAAGGATTATCGCTCCCGCACTTGACCCCTGCAGACCGAGATAGGCTCAATGCCCCAATCTCCTCGACGGAGGTATTGGCTGCTATCCATGGCTCTAAACATTTTAAGGCACCGGGACCCGATGGCTTCACCTCGGAATTTTTCAAACTTTTAAAAGAATCGGTGTCCCAACCCCTAGCGTCGGCATTCACGGAATTAATCTCCCGAGGTTCCTTTCCTGCCCATGATAATTTGGCACATATTATATTAATACCCAAACCTGGAAAGGACCCCTTGCAAACTGAGTCCTACCGTCCCATATCTTTACTTAATTATGACCACAAATTACTGGCGAAGATCATGGCGGACAGACTAGCGACCTGTTTGCCTTATTTAGTTGGTGAGTCTCAGGCTGGTTTTGTCCGCAAACAGTATGCCTTGTCCATTATTCGCAAGATTTTGGCTGCAATGTCCATCGGCCGGAGATTGTCCCTCCCCTATCTTGCGATCAGTTTTGACGCTGAAAAAGCGTTCGATAGGGTGGAGTGGCGATACTTATTTTATGTGTTACACCGTATGGGATTTGAGGGTTTTTTTCTACAAGCCCTACAACTTCTTTATACGGACCCTAGGGCGCGTATAGTGGCCAATGGTTCCCAGTCGGCGGAGTTCGCAGTGCACCGCGGTACGAGACAGGGTTGCCCCCTCTCTCCTCTCCTTTTTCTGTTACAATTGGAGTCGCTACTAAGCGCAATTGCTGATGCCCCGGAGATTCGCGGTCTTCGAATGGATTCTGAGATCCTGAAATCCGTGGCTTTTGCGGATGACTTGCTACTTTTTATTACCCACCCCCGTTCGTCTTTGCCTCCTCTCTTACGTCTCCTTACAGCGTTTGGGACTTTTTCTGGTTTCCGATTAAACGAGGCTAAGTCTTCTGCGTTGGCATATCCACCTACTCTGCAGGCTGACTGGGGGGACTCCTTTCCCTTACAATGGGCGGGAGATACCCTTCGATATCTGGGGGTTTATTTGCCCTCGGATCCTGAACTAGTTTACCAAGCTAACGTTCCCTATATGCTGAAACACACTCAAGCCACTCTCTCTGCTTGGAAATCTCTCCCCATTTCCCTGGCGGGGCGGGTGGCACTATTCAAAATGACCCTGCTCCCCAAATGGCTATATTTGCTACAGAACTTACCATTGTTCTTGAAACGCAGGGACCTAGATCGGGTGGAGGGGGAGCTGCGTAGATTTTTGTGGAGAGGGGGGAAATCCAGATTGCCTCTCCGCTGGCTCCAGAATTCTTGGGGGGGGGGAGGACTGGGGGTGCCTAACCTGGCCCACTACAACCTAGCTTGTAATATGCGGCTTCTTCGCAACTGGTTGAAGGGCTCCTCGCATTATGCCCCACTTTCGATTGATCGGACATTACTCTACCCGTGGGCTCCTTCTTATATCTTGCAGGCTACCGCGGGCCGGCTTCCTTCGTTCCTCTTGCACTCAGCCCTCACCCAGCCGCTACGGCAATCTTGGAGGCGCCTTACCAAACTCTTGCATATCCCTCATACTTGTGCATCTTTTTTACCGATCAGGGGGAATGCGGACTTTCAGCCCGGTACCCAATCGGCTGCGTTTAGGGTCTGGGAGGCTAGGGGGGTGATATACTTAGGTCACCTGTGGAACTCGGAGGGGGAGTTACTGCGGTTTACTGATTTTCAAACTCTTTATGGTCTCCGTCCCACTCACACGATTTCATACTTACAAGTTCATCACTACCTCCGGTCCCTGCCCCCGGCAACCAAGGATATTGCTACGTTTAAGACCCTAGATGTGATGTTTCAGTTCACCGCTGACAAGGCCCTTACTATTTCCCATTATTATAGGCTTTTACAACGGGATGCCCAGGTTGATGTATGTGCTTCCTTGGTGGATCGATGGCATAAAGATGGTGAGTTTCAACTCACCGGTTTTATTTTGCGTGTCTGCTTTCGGCGCATAGCCCGGATCTCTACCAACATGTACTTTAGGGAGATGCAATACAAGTTCTTGACCCGGGCCTACATATCACCTCAGAGGGCTCATCAATTGTCGATAGCCCTCACGCCCTTTTGTACTCGCTGTTCCGGAATCGTGGGTAGTTTGTCTCACATTTTTTGGACCTGCCCCGCGATCCACGGATTTTGGCGTAAGATTGCGGACTATTTAACAGACTTGCTTGATGTGGTGTTGCCCTTCTCCCCACTGTGGTTTTTATTTGGTTGCATCTCCCCGCTTCGAGTTAGAGATCCTGGCTCGCGCCTTTTGTTTCAGAAGGCGACTTTGGTGGGGAAGAAGGCGATCCTTTTGGTCTGGTGGTCTCAGGAGGCGCCATCCTTCTGGACTTGGCGAAATCAGCTACATGCGATGATGACCATGGAAAGTATGGCGGCACGAGGTTCTCCCCATCGACGACGACGCTTCGCATCCATCTGGGGTCCATACCTGCAATCTCTGCCACATCGTGCGAGGAGTATGGTTCTGAATGATTGACCGGTTTCTGCTCACTGACTGTCTGATCCCTCTAGCAGGCTACATTTGGGTTCCCCACACGATTCTTCCTTATTGTATTTGTTACTGGGGGGGGGGGGAATGGGGGGGTTGGGGGGAGGGTATGGTTCTCTGTGGGGGTTACAGTGATTTCATGTTGGGTTTGTTGCTCAGGAGAGAGATCTGACTACACTCTCTCTTGTGATGTTCTGTTTCTATATAAAAACCTAATAAAAATGTTTAAACATAAAAAAAAAAAATTATGCAAATGACTTGCGCGCAGAAATCCACACACGTACGGAAAAGTGCGCGTACCTAAGCGCGGTAAGGGCCTATGTAATAGCAGCCGCATCCACGCTCAAAACCCGCGCCGATAATCCACGCATAAAAGCGAGTGAGCGAACGAACGGGTTTCCGTATTAAGTGAAAGTAGGACCCTGGAAAGTATTTTTAATGTTTCAATTAACTGTGCTGCAGAAAACATGGCAAATATTTTCATGGATGCAAATTCACAAAATCTTGCTGCTGTCCGCCCAGGGAAGCGCCTATCTCGGATGCCGTGAAAAGCTGGTCGCTCAAAAGCCAAGATAAGCACTTAGCCAGGCACTTATCAGGCCGCTCATGCTCTGTTTGTGGCAGAACAATCTGCACGACCAGGCTTCCAGAAAGGCGCCTAGCTACCATTGCCCCTCGGGTTCGACCAAGTAAGTGCCTAGCTCAGCACCCGAGCGGCAACGGTAGCTAGGCACCTTTCTGGGCACCTGACAACATACATTCGCAACCCAGTAAAGCCCTAGCTTTTCTGGGCGCCTAGTTACCGTTGCCGCTCGGGCACTGAGCTAGGCGCTTATTTGGTCGCATTCTGATGCCCAGAAAAGCGCCTAGCTAAGCTGGCCACATCAGGCCATAGGGGGCGAAGTCTGAAGAATAGGCAAGGGTCGAGGCAGGCAGCAGGCAAGTTGAGGTTTGGTTCCAGGTTGAGTTTGAGCAAGTGGCAGGAAAGGCAAGATCTCAGGACAAAGTCAAGGCATGTGACAAACAGGGCATGGATTCAACGCTTAAAGACTCAGGTCACGCTGGAAAAGGACCAGCGTGACCAGGCATCATCCAACAGAGAGCATTTTTATTCAGTATGCCTGAACAACAGAAACATCATCAGGGTGAGCCACAGGAAGTCCAGGGTGCTGGCCCTATAAAACCAGGAAATAAACAGAGGCTAAGGCAAGCAGGAAGCAGACAAGGAGCTGATGTCAGAGACTGCCAGAACTCTCACAGGTGCTAGAAAACAATGCAGGCGATATGTTACAAAAGGGGTTGGAATTGGGAGTGAAGGGAGAAGAATATGAGGGACAGCCAGAGGAATGATAATCCTTAATAGTAAGAGCAAGATGCTTGCAACCCCCCTTCCCATCCCCACCCCTATTCCTGGATGACTGAAAGTTGCAGGACCCTGATGGCTGGCCCAATTAGTCACTTATGATTTCAGTCGTCATTATTGGCCAGGATGAGTTGGTGCTCCATCCCAATAGACATGCTGAAAAAACATTCCAGTTCCTGGATTCAAGTCCCCAAGGATGGCATCAAAGCTCTTTATTAACCTGTTCAAGCAGATCTAATAGTTACATTTATGGGAGTATCAGCAGAAATTATCCCAGATGCACAGAATGCAAGACTGGAAGCAGATAATCTTCTCTCTTGTGATAGTGTTTACAGCAAAAACTACATCTCCATGTAGTTTTTGCTGTAAACACTATCACAAGAGAGAAGATTATCTGCTTCCAGTCTTGCATTCTGTGCATCTGGGATAATTTCTGCTGATACTCCCATAAATGTAACTATTAGATCTGCTAGGAAAGAAGTGCTTAAATCAGGGCATCTCAGACCTTTCCTGGGGACCCCACAGCCTGTTGGAGACCCCGGCATGCCGCGAACGGAGCGCGTCCCGTGGCACACGCTCCGTTTGCGGCGAAGATGAAGGCCCGGGTGCGCCGATCACGGCACAGGGAGGCCTTCCCTTTTCGCCTCGAATGGCGCACTGGGCCTTCCTCCTCGCCGCGAACAGAGCGTGTGCTGCGGGACGCGCTCTGTTCGCGGCATGCCGGGGTCTCCTCTGCTATATACTGCCTCTCCCGCGATGGCCGCTGTCCTTCCTACCTGTGCCGTGTTTGAACCGCCTGCGCCACCTATTGGTGGGCTGGGAAACTCAATGCCACTCGAAATTAGACTGCAGAGAAAGTTTAAACTTTTCAAAGTAAGTCTAAAAACCTGGCTTTTTAAATAGGCTTTTTATAAGGAGAACGAAGAAAACAAATGAGCGCATAAGTAAGCACCAAGCAATCAGTTTTTAAAAATTTTCTTTCTATCTCCTAATACATATTAGAGTGTTAAATGTATTATAGGAACCGTAAAGAAGTTTTTTCAACCAACATATAAGCAAAATCAACACATAGCTTTTTACAATATAAAAAACATGTTCCTGTTCACTAATGGCACATCTATAATATGTAATTTATAATCAACTTTTAATACTATTTGTACCTTTTTGTAAACTGTTGTGATGGTGAGTTAACTTAACGATGGTATAGAAAAGATTTTAAATAAATAAATAAATATTATAGTGCCATCTATCGGCGGGCTTTGGAACATCCGCAATCACTGACGGACACACTCCAAGCCCGATATCTTATGGATAATATTAATCCGAACAATGATCTGCTGGGAATAACATTTAAACTACACAATCCCCCCCCCCCCCCCCCCCCCCCCCCCCCCCCCGAACTCTCAGATCACAGAACCATAAGAAATTCTCCTTTAGTGCAAACTAGAGAGAGAGTGATATCAATGGCTGGCCCAAAACTATGGAACTCCATGCCAGAGGAACTATGAACAATAACAGATGAAGAAGACATTTAAGAACGAGTTGAAATCATGGCTATTCAAAAATGCCTACGGTTTGACAGAAATCTCCAGTTCTCCTTGACTCAGATATCCAAAATTTCTCTTGAACAATACCCCTCCACTCTAACCTCCCCCTATAAATCAGATTTCATTTTGTATGTCTGCCTTTGAAATACACTCTTTATTGATGAATGTTTACCTATTTTACTAACTGTATGCTACCTTTGTAACACATCATATATTTATGAGTATCTAACCTGTACACTGTTGTGAACTAATGATTCTCACATGGAATGATGGTATAGAAAACACCCAAATAAATAAATAAATAAATAAACAAACTAAATATTAGCTCACAATGGTAAAGCTGATGATGCATTCATTATTCTTTTCTCAACAGATCAGTTTCATCTCGAAGAATCTCTTTTTGAGTGACTCAGTGAAGTTTCCTTATTTCTACCGGACTGTTCCCAGTGAGCTAATCCTCTGTGCTGGGATAGTTAGGGTGCTGAAGCATTTTGGCTGGACCTGGGTTGGTATCATTGCCTCTGACGATGACAGCAGCTTGAAAGCTGTCCAGATCCTAAAGGAAGGGATTGAGCAGAACGGGGGCTGCACAGAATTCATGGAAACCTTCAGTCACACTACTGTCATGTCAGTTGAGAAGAAACATAAAATATCTGAGACTATCTCTGCATCATCAACTAATGTGATTATTTTCTACTGTAGCAAAGAGTATTTATGGACTCTACATGGGAACATAGACTTTATGAAGATACCTGGTAAGGTTTGGATATTCATAAATGAAATGGACTTTTCATCTTCTTATTCAATGGAAATGGATATAAAGAACAACATCTTGGTATTCAATGTGGTAAAGAAGAGTATTCCAAGCTTTTTGAAATTTGTCCGTGAGGTGAATCCTATCCTGCTTCCAGATGATTACAGTGACTTTTGGTGGATGAACCTGTGTGGCAGTCGGTGCCCCCAAAGCATCAGAAGATCTTGCAGCACTAATAAAACATTCCCCGATATGTATCATTGTTACGACAAATACCTTGGGAGCAGCTATAGTGTATACAATGCGGTGTACGCCCTGGCACACGCACTGCATGACATGGTCATGGCCGCCTCTGGAAATGACACCACTTCGCGTGGAGAAAGTTGGAGATTTTTGGATCGTTTGCCATGGAAGGTAATTTCATTTGATTGGGGAATGTTTAGTTCAGAAAAAAAGCAGTGTCATACCCTGGCACAATGTGAAAGGAAAGCTTTCATTGGAGGAGGAGGCAGAGTGCTGTGGAGACTCGATGGCCACACAGATGCTCAGTCCCCATGACCTCAGAGTGCTGCTCAGCCTTGGCAACTCTGCCAGAAGAGAAGCTGAGGTAGGAGGGAGGAGGAGATATTAAATTCACTCTCAGCTGGCAGGATAAAAGGAGAGACAGTTACTTCATATGACAGAAAGGAGGTTAAGCAGTGACAGCACACAGGTGGTAAGGAAGTGAAGGTCTATATTTATTTATTTATTTATTTGAAAAATTAATTATTCACATTATGAGGCGGCATGAATGTTCTTAATCTGCTTATTAAAGTAAATATGATTTAATAATTGAATATTCCATTTTTGGAATATGCTCCTATGCCTAAAGCAGTAAATGTACCATTAATATTTGGTATTTTGCCTCTTGGTTTCTGTGAAGCTGAAATTTGTTGTTTGTAATTTATTTTGTTTTTATTATGTATGTATTCTTGTATATCGCTTAGGTCTTGTTAAGTGTTAGGCGATTAATACATTTTAATAAATGAAAATGAAATGAATTATTCGCTCCACTACAAGGTACTCAGATTAAGGAACAAATCAATGTAAAACACGAGCCAGGCCTGAACCTCAGAGCTCACATGGGGCTGTTTCCAAGACAGCAGGATATTGAACTTGAACGGAAGAGTACAAATATGTAAAGAAGATCTGATAAGTCCCACCAAATAATATTAGGCAAATAAAATTATGTAACTAATACAATCAGTTAAACACCCTCCTCTCACAGGCTAGATTTCAGGCCTTGAATAAAGTTACCCTAATCAAATGCTAAAATATACTAAAAACCCCTTGCTGACTGGGCCTAGTGGTCGATATATCAGGCATGTAAGTCAGCAAAAGAAGCCTAGAAGACTGAGCCCGGAGGAAGCTGGCAAAGGCCTCAGGATGAACAGGAAGAGGCCCGGCAGAAAGGCCAGCCTAGAGGAAGCCAACTCTCTACTAGGGATGGATGTGCACTTGTTTGAAACAAAATAGGAAGTCTCAGCAGCATTTCCTATTTCATTCTATGAGGTTTTAAAAAATGAAATGGAAGCAGGGCTTAATTTGTAGATAAAAAGGAAGTGGATCTATGGAGCTGGTGGGGGCGGGAGGGTGTCTGGGACAGGTGCGATGTGTGTGATGGGTTGGGGCCAGGTCTGGTTGTGAACGCTATCTCCCAAACACACATACATTATTACAAACATGGAGCTGAAGACACTCTTCTTCCTTTTCACCCCAGAAATCCGGTAGCTGTTCTTCTCCCTCCAAAACTGATTTATACCCTCAGCTGTGCTCCCCTTCCTCAGGTCCTTGAAAAAAGGCGGCAAAAATTAGTGACACAAGAAAAAGGCATTGAATTAGCACAGTTTGTATCTGTTCTGTACGCTGAAGGATCACATCCCTCCTCCTGTTGTCTGCACATTAGGATGAGCATACCTGGGAACTTTTGACTTCCAGTCACCCTGAGATTACCATGGATTAGCAGGGGGGGGGGGGAGAGGGGTTAACGGGGTGAGGGCAACTGCACAGTTGGACCGGATGCTCACAAATTTGCTCTCATAAGCACTCTTACATGTTCACACTTACTTTCACTGCGCATTCTCTCACTCTCACATGTCCATTTACACCTTTACTTCTGCCATTCTCCCACCACCACACACACACACACACACACACACACACACTCACTCACTCACCTCTCCCTCTTCCATACACACATGCCCACTCACTTTCACACCCATGCTCAGTTACACTCAGCTCTCTCCTACTCACCTACATAAACTCTCAGATCTCTTCTTCCTACACAAATACACCCTCACTCTCACAGAGATGCTCATTCATTCTCTCCCCCCCCCCTTTCAAAACACACTAGCAACAGCAGATTCTAACGTGGGCTCCTGGAGCAGCAGCAGCCTCTTCCTTCTCCTCCCGTGCTGCAGACGTGGATGCTGCCTGTTTCTTACTCCTCGTTTGATGCACGGGCAGGAAATCGCAATGTCGATTGGCCAAGGCAAACAGGATGGGGCGGGCAAGTGGCTGGATACAGGAAACAGGCTGTGCAGGAGCAGGTGGTGTCACGAGGAAGTGAAGTTAACAGTTAAAAAGGTCCGGAGATGGTAGAAATCACAGTCGAGTTCCTCCTTTTTCAGCCGCGCAAGACCAATGACGATCCTTTCTTCTTTCCGGGTCCAAGCAGATTGATTTCGCTGCAGCACCCGGAGATTTCCGGTATTGGCCCGGAGACCCGGTAATTCTGTTAGAATTCCGGAGTCTCCGGGCCAAATCCGGAGAGTTCCCAGGTATGAGGATGGGAAGGAAGGCCTGAATTAGGGAGCAGAGTGGCAGCTTTTTGCTCTGTCTCTCCAAGCTCACCTCCCCTTTCCCTGTAGGCTGGAACTCGTGCTGTTCTGCCTCTTAAATGTGAAAAGGTGGAACTCGGTTCCCCTACAGATTAAGCCAAATAGAAAAAAAAAACATTGAAATTTTGTTGGGTTTACTTTCATTTCATTTTAAAATATATAAAAAGAAAACAGTCTCCAGGGAAGACCATATACTTCTCAGAGGGCTCCCTGGGTCTGACCCAGGGCTCAGCAACTGGAACCTTTAATTCCCTCCACACCCAAGAAGTACTGAGGGATGGGAATCATCCTGGCCCCAACTTACCTTGTCAGCGAGGATCCGGATGGGCAGGAATGATGTGCACTCACTTCCTGCCCTGATATTATTCACATGGCTGGCAATCGTTGTGGACAGCCCTGTGACCGGCGTAATAGTGTGACGTCAAAACGTTGCCAGCCAACCCAGTGCCATATTGTGACATCTAAAAGACGACAGTTGGCCCAGCGACATAGTGTGACATTCAAAATGTCACACTGTGTCGCTGGGCCAATCGGCTCCATTTTCTTTAGCAGCTAAATATTTGTAAGACCGTACAAGAAAATGGCACAGGTTGGTCCTGACAAGGTGCCAATTTCACGTCACACTTTGGTGCTGAGCTGGTCATCATCATTTTGATGTCACACTATTGTGCAAGTCTAAGGGCTGGCCAGTGCCATTGCTGGCCATGTGGATGATATCGGTGTAGGAGCTGAGTGAGAAAACCTCCTGCTTATCTAAATTCCCATGGATGGGTAACTGGGGACCAGGGTGGTTCCCGCCCCTCACATTGTTTTGGGAAGGTGAGGGGGTACATTGGGGCCTGGGCAAGACCCGTTACTTTTTATGTTTGGAGTTTTTTGTAACGTTCCTTTTATTTTTGCAAAGAAATAGAAATGAAATAAACATTCAACAAAACAAAACCCAGGGGAAAAAAAATCCAAAATGAAAATAAAATCATAATTTTGAGGCTGCACAGCCCTACTCTCTACCTTGCAACCAGAAATATTATGCTCTACCATCTGCGGGCTACCACAGACTACCGCTCTCACCTCTACCCTGGTCCAAGGCAGCTATCCAGTGCACGTGACAGGAACACCGCCACCCGATGCGGCAGCCTGCTGCCAGTACTCGCAGCAGGGAAGCTGCCGATGGTTCCTGATGCGGTGCATCCTCCTTAGGTGCACTCGTGCGCCCCTTGCCTAAATTTAAAGGTACTTGTGGCAGGAAAAGCCCCGTGGCCCCTCCTGATGAGGTCACAAGTCCTGGCCTTAAAAGGCCTTTGCTCCCTGCAACCAGCGCCTCGGCAATAGGTTGACTACCTTGGGTAGAACAAGTTGCCTCAGCGTGTTCCTGGTCTTTGTTCCTGTGTTCCTGGTCTTCGTTCCTGTGTTCCTGGTAGTCCCTGATCTTCTTTTCTGAGTTCTTCATCTTCATCTTGTGGTCACTCTTCAGTTCTTCGTCTTTGTCCTGTGGTCAGTCTTCAGTTCTTCAGTGTCTTCACTTGCCTGCTTGTGCTGTTCCTCAGCTCCCTGCCTGCCTATCTGTCTTGTCTTCACATGGTTTTGACTTTGGCCTGCTTGACACTTGGCTACGATTGAACTCTGCCTGCCACGGACCACTGCCTGACTCTCGACCACACCTGAATGTGGCCTGCCTTGACCACTGCTTGTCTCTGACTACACCTGTACCTAGTCTGCCCCGGACCCTGGCCTGTTCCATGAACTTCCACTTTGTCAACAAAGGCCCGCGCTAAGTCCTTCTGTCTCCGGCACCCAAGGGCTCAACCTAAGGGGAAAGAGGGCTGGTTCAGGTGAAGCTTCAGTTGGGCCTCCAGCCAGCTCTGCCAACTGATGGTGGGGACCTGCAGGGCTTTTTCCTACAGGTTGCGCCAACTCCACCTCAGTCCAAGGTTCACACCCACAACAGAAATCCCCGAGATCAGCAGGGAGCCTTCTTTCCTTTAGATCCTAGTAACAGCGCAACAAAATGCTCAGCTGGCTAGGGATGGGCATTCATTTTCTAACAATATTTATTTATTTATTTATAGATAAACATTTGATCTTCCACTTTATACTATTCTCAATCCAGATTACAATCAAACATATAAGAAATATTCCTTGCACTTGTGTCTCAGTGTGCAGTAGCATGGAAACAATCATGAAGGGGTGATGTATACTGTATACAGCTATAGATGGAGGTAAAAAGGGATTTGTAATCGGTCATCTTACATTAGCAGATAATGGGGCAACAAGCAGAGTTTAATTAGGAAAATTAGGGAGCCAGGATAGCGAAATGTGAATTGAATTGATCTCATGGTGAAGTCCAGGAAGCCAGCTTTTAGCTGGCTAAGTCATTATCTGGGGGTGCTGCAGGGCGGTCCTAAGTTATCCTTGAAACTTAGATGATTTTCTGATGCATCTGGCTAAATTAGCCAGATAACAAGTCACTTATCTGAATACCATCAAAAGATATACATTTAGGTGGTATTGTTTAGAGAAAAATATTAATAATGAGCAACCTGTTATATGAGTCCCACTCCCACCCCTGGACCAAACCCCTTCCATCCCCTGCCACATTTTAAAACATGTGGTTGGACTCCTCTTTTGTTGGTCCTTTACCAATTCCTCAGAAAACGTGCCAGTGCCAGTCCTCTTCCTCGCCCCCCCCCCATCCCCCCCCAACTCTACCAGTACCTAAAAAAGCTATTTCTTCACCCCTCCTGCAACCCGGACCCAGCGCTTCTAGCATTGCTGTGTGCGTCTGGTGGGGGAGTTCTTAAGAGGCTGGAGCTGGGCTCCGGGTTTGAGATAATGCGCATAGTCAAAAATAGCTGCATTGTTTTTGTGGGAAAGAGAGCGCATAGAAGAAGCAGGCTCAGATCTCTGGGTATTTTTCTCTTTCACAACTTTCCAACTGGAAGGGCGTCTCTACTTTCACTTTGAAAACTGGTAGAAAGGGGAAACAGTTTTTCTTTTACATATGCTTGAAAGTAATTGTGTAAAAATTGTTTAAAACCTACTGAGGTCAATATTCAAAGCGCATTCAGTGCTATTTATCTGCATAAGTAGAGCTCATGCGGTTAGGCAGCAGCTGCTGAATATGTGGCTACCACTTAACCGCATAAGTCACCGCACGATCATGAATTTGGAGATTGTGGAATAGAAAACACAGTAAATAAGTAAATCAATAAAATACGGTTAAAAAATTAGCCACATAAGTTGTGGGCATTTAGTGAGCGGATTGGGGCAGAACGAGTTAGCTGCTTAACATATGCAGCTAACTACTGATATTCGATCTGAGCTGCAGAAGATATGTTGAACAGGCTCGGTGGCGCGCGCAAGCCCCGGGACGCGCGTAAGTCCCGGGGCTTTCCTGGGGGGCATGTTGGGGGCGTGTCACGGCAGCTTGTCATTCGTGGGTGGGGCCGCGGGCGTGGTTCCGGCCCGGGGGCATGGCCGAGGCCTCCGAAACAGCTCCTGGGCCGGGGAATCATGCGCCGGCCGGCTGGCAGGCGTAACTTTTAAAACAAAGGTGGGGGGGGCTTAGATAGGGCTGGGGGGGGGGGGGTTAGGTAGGGGAAGGGAGGAGAAGGTGCAGGGGGAGGGTGGAAGGAAAGTTCCCTCCGAGGCCACTCCGATTTCAGAGTGGCCTCAGAGGGAACGGAGGCAGGCTGTGCCTACCCCAGATTTTAAAGGATACGCGCGGCTACGCACGTATCTATTAAAATCTAGCGTACTTTTATTTGCGCCTGGTGCGCGAAGAAAAGTACGCGCGGGCGTACTTTTATAAAATCTACCCCTATGTTGCGGTCCCGGTCGCTAGGCTAGCGACCGGGTCCTTACCTTCTCGCCAGCTCCCCCATGCCCGCCATGTCCCGCTGCATCCAGGGCCGACCCGACCGCGTGGCAGCGACTCTCCCCACGTGGAGACGCCGCTGAGGCCCGTGCCTGACTCCTCCCCCCGCTGGGGAATGCGCGCGTGCGCGAAGAGGCTGCCTTTGTAGGTCCAGCACCCGGAAGTGCTGAACCGTACTGTTGTTGACGTCAGAAGCCGGCTGGCTATTTAAGCCGGTGTCTGCCTCCCTTGCTTTGCCTTTGCAACGAGGTCGCTCCTTTGAGTGCTTAGTTGCTTCCAGCTCTGGTTCCCGCTTGTTCCAGCCGTGCCTTGCTTCCAGCTCTGGTTCCCGCTTGTTCCAGCCGTGCCTTGCTTCCAGCTCTGGTTCCCGCTTGTTCCAGCCGTGCCTTGCTTCCAGCTCTGGTTCCCGCTTGTTCCAGCTGTGCCTTGCTTCCAGCTCTGGTTCCCGCTTGTCCAGCCATGCCTTGCTTCCAGCTCTGGTTCCCGCTTGTTCCAGCCGTGCCTTGCTTCCAGCTCTGGTTCCCGCTTGTTCCAGCCGTGCCTTGCTTCCAGCTCTGGTTCCCGCTTGTTCCAGCCGTGCCTTGCTTCCAGCTCTGGTTCCTGCTTGTCCAGCCGTGCCTTGCTTCCAGCTCTGGTTCCAGCTGTCCCAACCGTGCCTTGACTCCAGCTCCGGTTCCATGTTCTCCTTGCCTTCAGCCAGCCACGACCTTCGGACTTCCTCACGATTCTCCTTGTCTTCAGCCAGCCACGATCTTCGGACTTCCTCACGATTCTCCTTGTCTTCAGCCAGCCACGACCTTCGGACTTCCTCACGATTCTTCTTGACTTCAGCCAGCCACGACCTTCGGACTTCTTCACGATTCTCCTAAGTCCCAGCGACTCGGACCCCTACGGGCTTCTCCTGGGGGGGTCTCGGGTTTCCAGGGCGAAGACTTCACCAATCCGCTCCAGCTAGGGTCCGCCTCCCGGCTCATTAACAACTATTGGACTTTGTCTCTAATCAGCCGGCCCAAGGGTCCACTATTGACTCTCTCCATAACAGTTTGCAAAGGCCATGGACTCGGCGGACTCCTCTCCCATGCAGGCCAGTCCCGGTATAGCCCAAAGAATCCAGCAACAACAGCAATGCCTGGAGGTCTTGGCAGCTACGGTGGATCGGCTAGCCAGCTGGTTGGACGCTAATCCTCCAGAGGTGGTACAACCCCCACCTCCGCCTGTGCCTCCGACTCCCGTGCAGACTCAACTTCCGGCGCCCACATGTTACTCCGGGGATGCCAAATCGTGTAGGGCAATTCTGAATCAATGCTTCATCCGCTTCACCTTGTTACCGGGGCAGTTCCCTTCTGATGCCGTCAAGGTGGCATATATTTTGTCACGGCTCGATGGGAAGGCCATGCTTTGGGCCTCACCCATGTGGGAGAATCAAGACGCCATGCTTCACAATTTGCAGGATTTTGTGACTCATTTTAAACAAACTTTTGATGAACCAGCTCGTATGACTACCGCTACCACTGAGATCCTGAAGCTAAGACAAGGGTCCCGTTCTCTGGCGGATTACGCCATTGAATTCCGCACTCTGGCTATGGAACTCGGCTGGCAGGATGACTGCTTGCGAGGTATTTTCCTGGAAGGACTCGCAGGGCTTATCAAAGATGAATTGATGGCCCGGGATGTTCCACCCACCCTGAATGGGGCAATAGATCTGGCAGGGAAGATTGACTGACGTCTGCAACAGCGGGCCAAGGAGGGCCGAGTCCTTCGCCGGCCAGTTTCGCTGGCACCCTCCTTCTCCCGATCTCTGACTGCACCTCACAAGACACAATCCACTACCAGCAACTCCTCGGATGAACCCATGCAACTTGGGCGGGCGCCTCTGACCGAGGAAGAGAAGAGACGACGCCGCACCCAAGGGCTCTGCCTGTATTGTGGTACCAAGGGTCATTTCTTGGGTCAATGTCCAGCGAGACCGGGAAATGGTCAAGTCTAGGGAGAGATGAGGAGATTTCCCTAGGCTGTATTAATGCCTCTCCTCAATGTACGGTCCCTATAGCCTTAGAGTATCCCGGAGGCTCCTTCCAGACTCTTGCATTTATTGATTCCGGAGCCGGTGGGAATTTTATCCTGGAGGAACTGGTACGCCAACTGGGACTACCTACAAAGCGCCGGATACCTCCATTACGAGTTACCTCCATCCGGGGAACCCCCCTACCTGGTTACATTTCTGAAACCACGATGCCTCTCACCTTACGAACCGGCACGCTCCACACTGAGACAATCTCTTTTTTGCTACTCGAGAAATCAGTACATCCGGTGGTCTTGGGACTCCCCTGGTTGCAGCAGCACGCTCCTGTGATCCATTGGGACTCACTCCAAATTGCTCAGTGGAGTTCTTATTGTTTCCGGAACTGTCTGGACCCCCTTCCAAGGCCCGAAGTACTACTCTCTCACTCTGCTCTGGAACTTCCTCTGCCTTACCAAGAATTCTCTGACGTGTTCTCTAAGCAAAAGGCAGAACTCCTCCCGTGCCACCGGCCTTTTGACTGTGCCATTGATCTACTGCCGGGCTCCACTCCTCCGCGGGGTAGGGTCTACCCTCTTTCGCTGCCAAAAACCCGCGCTATGTTGGACTACATTACAGAAAACCTTGCTAAGGGCTTCATTCGCCCTTCACACTCCCCTGCAGGTGCAGGCTTCTTTTTCGTGGCCAAAAAAGATGGCTCCCTCAGGCCATGCATAGACTATCGAGGGCTGAACTCCATCACTAAGAAGGATCGCTATTCCCTGCCTCTAATCCCGGAATTGCTCGATAGACTTCAGGGGGCCAAGGTCTTTACAAAGCTGGATTTGCGTGGGGCATACAACCTGGTTCGTATTCGTCCGGGAGACGAGTGGAAGACAGCATTCAACACTCGTGACGGACATTACGAGTACTTGGTAATGCCTTTCGGCTTATGTAATGCGCCTGCTGTCTTTCAGAATCTTATGAATGAGGTACTCCGGGAGATGCTTCATTCTTTTGTCATAGTATACCTCGACGACGTCTTGATTTATTCCCAAGATCTCTCTACTCATCGTCAACACGTCAAACGGGTACTACAAGCCCTTAGAGACAATCATTTATACGCCAAGTTTGAGAAATGCCAGTTTGAATGTGAGACGCTCCCGTTCTTAGGATACATTGTTTCCTCATCCGGTTTTCAGATGGACCCAGAAAAAGTTGCAGCCATTATCAATTGGCCACGTCCCTCTGGCCTGAAAGCCCTACAGCGTTTCCTTGGTTTTGCCAACTTTTACAGGCATTTTATACCTCATTACTCCCAGAAGGTAGCTCCTCTCACCGCGCTCACTCGAAAAGGAGTCAACGCTCACGATTGGCCTACCACCGCCTCCGATGCCTTTGAAGAGTTAAAACAAGCATTCCTAACAGCGTCTTGCTTACGTCACCCGGATCCACAACGACCCTTCATCCTGGAGGTCGATGCTTCGAACCTGGCTGTCGGTGCTGTTCTCAGTCAACACGATGCTTCCGGTAAGTTAATGCCATGTTCCTATTTTTCAAATAAATTTTCGCCCGCCGAATGTAATTACGGCATCGGGGACAAAGAACTTTTAGCCATCAAGTTAGCCTTCGAAGAGTGGAGGCAATGGCTGGAGGGGGCTAACCATCCAGTGACTGTATACACTGACCATAAAAATTTATTGTACTTAGCTCAAGCTCAGCGACTGAACCCACGGCAAGCAAGATGGTCACTCTTCTTCAGTCGCTTCAATTTTGTCCTCAAGTATCGACCTGCAGAAAGGAATGTTCGAGCCGATGCCCTGTCTCGTACCACCCAGCTGGAGGAAGAGGAGGACTCTCCACAACCCATCCTAGACCCTGCATGTGTTCAACTAACTTCCACCTCAATTGATGCTATGAGTAAAACTCCGGTTGCAAAAAGACTTCGGAGGAAAGTTTTGTCGTGGGGTCACGACTCCTTGACCGGGGGGCACGCCGGTAGACAAAGAACATTGGATCTCATAAATCGTTTTTATTGGTGGCCCGGACTTCGACGTGATGTTTCGCTCTACGTTAACTCCTGCCCCACCTGCGCCCTGCAAAAACCACTAAATGGTCCTCTGAGAGGTTTACTGCAACCGTTACCGGTGCCTACGGAACCCTGGACACATATAGCCACGGATTTTGTGGTAGAACTTCCGCCTTCTCAAGGCAAGACGGTGGTTTGGGTCACAGTGGACCGGTTCTCTAAAATGGCTCACTTCGTGCCCCTGCCCAAACTACCCTCCGCGACTGAATTGGCTTCTCTGTTCACACACCATGTGTTTCGCATCCACGGTCTGCCTCAAGACATTGTCTCCGACAGGGGTCCCCAATTCACAGCCAGATATTGGAGGGCCTTATGCAAAAAATTTAAGATCCAGTTGAGTTTCTCTACCGCTTTTCACCCGCAGAGTAACGGGCAAACTGAACGCATGAATCGTTCGTTAAAATTGTTCTTACGAGCATTTATCAACCACAGACAGGATAATTGGGTGGAGCTTCTCCCTTGGGCAGAGTTCGCCTATAATAATCAAATACATGCGGCGACAGGGAAGTCGCCCTTCCAAGTTGTGTATGGTAAACAGCTTAAGCCACCATTACCCCTGCCTGTACCCACCTCTTCACCTGCCGCTCAGTTAACCGCTGACCAGCTGAGTAAACTTTGGACCTCCACTCAACACCGGCTTCAGAAAGTCGCACGCACTGCTAAGCGCTACTATGATCAACACCGGAAACCTGCATTCTCTTTTTTCCCAGGTGATCGAGTGTGGCTTAGTACAAAAAACATTCATTTGAAGCAACCTTCCAAGAAACTGTCACCCAAGTACTGTGGTCCTTTCCGCGTAGCAGAAAGGGTAGGTCTGGTCTCCTATCGCCTTCGACTTCCCACCACACTACGCATCCATGATGTCTTCCACGTCTCCCTCTTAAAACCAGTGATTCTTTCCAGATTTCACCCCAGGCCACTCAAAGATGCTTCCACCACCGCAGATGAGGATCCAACATTTCAGGTACGAGAGGTCCTTGATGCTCGATTTGCCAACAGGCGTTGGGAATACTTGCTGGCCTGGGAGGGTTGTGGGAACGAGGACAATACCTGGGAGCCTGCCCGCAATATTTTGGACAAGACCCTCCTACAGCAGTTCCATTCGGACCATCCTGACAGGCCGAGTCCCTTGAAGAGGGGGCGTAAAAGGGGAGGTACTGTTGCGGTCCCGGTCGCTAGGCTAGCGACCGGGTCCTTACCTTCTCGCCGGCTCCCCCATGCCCGCCGAGTCCCGCTGCATCCAGGGCCGACCCGACCGCGTGGCAGCGACTCTCCCCACGTGGAGACGCCGCTGAGGCCCGTGCCTGACTCCTCCCCCCGCTGGGGAACGCGCGCGCGAGCGAAGAGGCTGCCTTTGTAGGTCCAGCACCCGGAAGTGCTGAACCGTCCTGTTGTTGACGTCAGACGCCGGCTGGCTATTTAAGCCGGTGTCTGCCTCCCTTGCTTTGCCTTTGCAACGAGGTCGCTCCTTTGAGTGCTTAGTTGCTTCCAGCTCTGGTTCCTGCTTGTTCCAGCCGTGCCTTGCTTCCAGCTCTGGTTCCCGCTTGTTCCAGCCGTGCCTTGCTTCCAGCTCTGGTTCCCGCTTGTTCCAGCCGTGCCTTGCTTCCAGCTCTGGTTCCCGCTTGTTCCAGCCATGCCTTGCTTCCAGCTCTGGTTCCAGCTGTCCCAACAGTGCCTTGACTCCAGCTTTGGTTCCAGGTTCTCCTTGCCTTCAGCCAGCCACGACCTTCGGACTTCCTCACGATTCTCCTTGTCTTCAGCCAGCCACGACCTTCGGACTTCCTCACGATTCTCCTTGACTTCAGCCAGCCACGACCTTCGGACTTCTTCACGATTCTCCTAAGTCCCAGCGACTCGGACCCCTACGGGCTTCTCCTGGGGGGGTCTCGGGTTTCCAGGGCGAAGACTTCACCAATCCGCTCCAGCTAGGGTCCGCCTCCCGGCTCATTAACAACTATTGGACTTTGTCTCTAATCAGCCGGCCCAAGGGTCCACTATTGACACTCTCTATAACACCTATATGCATATATTCAGTGACATAGCTGTGCCACTGAATATACCTTGTAACTTAGCTGGATAAGTTATATCTGGCAAAGTTACTTAAATGGCCAGCTTTGAATATTTACCTCATTTATTTTAGTTAACTTTCCTGGATACTCTTTGATTTGAGGCCGGTTATTTGGCTGCCCTAATGTCCTTTCTTAGATATACTATCGATGACCATCTGCTCAGGAGACAGATAAAAAAAACATATAACCACAATTATTTAACTTATATATTTTATTGAAGTTTATTTTTTATTTATTTGCTTTTATATACCGACATTCGTTGGCGTACATCACATCGGTTCACATCACAACAGTTGGAATAGTAAGACTAGAGGTCGTATTATTTTACATTTTAACATTAACTGAGATTGATACTAAAAAACAAAAATCATTTAACAAAAACTGTGTCTGGTACAACGAAATACAATACAATGAAATACAGTGTAACGTTAATTTTGATTGCGAGCTTTAAAACGGGGGGTAAGGGTGTCAGGAATAGAATTTAACAGGGATAACAGTGGGTGTTAAAGGAGAGATGAAGGGTTGGGGAGTCTCAAAATTGGAAGCCAAATGTACTATAATTGCAAAGGAGGGTCTGGGAGGAAAAGTCTGCGTTGCATTGGGGATTGAGGGGGGAGGGGGGAGGATTAGGTGGTGTGAAGGTAGGCATTGAGAAATAGTCATGTTTTCAATTTCTTTTTGAATGAGTGAATGGAGGGTTCCAGTCTGAGTTGGGAGGGGAGCTTGTTCCAGAGGGTGGGGCCAGCTACAGAGAAGGTGCGTTGTCTGGTGGAAGTGAGGTGTGCTTGTTTAGTGTGGGGAATGGTGAGTAGGCCCGTGTTTTGAGATTGCAGGTTTTTCTGGCTGTTGAGTCATTTTGTGTCTAACGATATTATTTTATCCATATTTCTTATTGTATGCCACCTAGGTAGCATAGAAATGTTTTTAAACAAATAATGTGGCAATTAGAAGCATTACTCAAGATGTTCCCCTCCTTTCTTAGCTGCATCAATATCTGAGGAACATCCACTTTAAGAACATTCTGGGGGAAGACATCTTTTTTGATGAGAATGGAGATCTTGCTATTGGCTATAATATTATAAATGTGGTTTATTTGTCTAATGGGATGATGAATAATGAAATTGTTGGAAGCATTAACCCTTACGCTCCCTCTGGGCAAGATTTCACCATTAATGAGAAGGCAATCGTGTGGGCAAGCACATTCACCCAGGTCAGAATTAAGTTATATTAGAGCATGGTGGAAGGAATGAACTACATGATACAATAATATTCCTCCTCATCAATCAAACATAACTATGTTAAATAGACCATCATACTAGGTATCATCAGAGAAAATGTTATTAACACTTTATACTTTCTTCTGCCTTATTTATAATCACTGGTCTGTAGCTGTGAACCAAATAATTTGTTTTATTTAGTTTTTTTGGGTTTTATTTGCAATTAAAATATTGCATTTAGTAGGAAAATATAGTCCAAAAGCTTATCTTGTGTTTTCATAGAATATAGTAGGCGTGAACACTAAATAGCCACCATGGAATATAATTCCAGGAAATGCCAATCTAGTCTCAGCCCAATACGGGACTGTCTGCCAGAAATGATGTCAATGTTGACATCAATTCTGGCAGACGCCATTATGCAAACCAACATGTAATGAGAGCACGGTCCCATGTCAGGCTGAGAACTGAACACAATACTCCAGATGAGGCCTCACCAAGGATCTGTACAAGGGCATCATCACCTCCTTTTTCTTACTGGTTATTCCTCTCTCTATGCAGCCCAGCATTCTTCTGGCTTTAGCTATCGCCTTATCACATTGCTTCGCCATCTTCAGATCTCCAGACACAATCACCTCAAGATCACTCTCTTGGTCCATGCACATCAGTCTTTCATTCCCCATCACATTCAGCTCTTTCGGATTATCGCATCCCAGTTGCATGACTCTGCGCTTCTTTGCATTGAATCCCAGCTGCCAAATCTTCAACCACTCTTCCAGCTTTCTTAAATCATATATCATTTTCTCTGCTCCTTCAGGCATGTCCACTCTGTTGCAGAACGTAGAATCATCCGCAAATAGACATACTTTACCTTCTATTGCTTCCGCTATGTCACTCACAAAGATATTGAACAGAATTGGTCTCAACACCGATCTATGTGGCACTCCACTTAACATGGATCTCTCTTCAAAGTAGGTTCCATTTACCATTATGCGCTGTCTCCTATTGGTCAACCAGTTTCTAATCCACACCACCACCTTGGCACTCACTCCCAAGCTTCTCATTTTATTCACAATCCTCCAATGTGGGACCATATCAAAAGCTATGCTAAAATCCAAGTAGATTACATAGAGCACTCTTCCTTGATCCAATCATCTAGTCACCCAATCAAAAAAATCAATCAGATTTGTCTGACAGGATCTTTCCCTGGTGAATTCATGCTGCCTTGGGGCCAGCAACCCACTGGATTGTAGATAGTTCCTTTCTTTCAGCAGCATCTCCATGAATTTTCCCACCACTGATGTGAGGCTAACCGGCCTGTAGTTTCCAGCTTCCTCTCTGCTACCACTCTTGTGAAGTGGGACCACCACCACTCTTCTCCAATACTACGGCATAACTCCCGTTTCCAGCGATCTATTGAAAAGGTCCTACAGCGGACCCGCCACCACATCTCTGAGCTCTCTCAGTATCCTGGGATGTATTTCATCTGGCCCCATGGCTTTGTTCACTTTTAGTTTGCCTAGCTCTTCCCATACATTCTGTTCTGTAAATGGAGTTTCATCTACCCCATTCCCATCTATGATCTTGTCTAAGAACATAAGAACTTAAGAAAATGCCATACTGGGTCAGACCAAGGGTCCATCAAGCCCAGCATCCTGTTTCCAACAGTGGCCAATCCAGGCCATAAGAACCTGGCAAGTACCCAAAAACTAAGTCTATGAGCAACGGTCCTTCTCCAAGGTCTTCTTTAGTGAACACCAAACTGAAGTATTTGTTTAATATTTCTACCATTTCTTTGTCTCTCTCCACACATTGTTCTTTGTCATCTTTCAATTTCACTATACCATTACGGATCTTCCTTCTTTCTCTGATATATCTGAACAGTTTTTTGTCACCTTGTTTTACCTCTTTGGCAATCCTTTCTTCCACTTGACCTTTTTCTTTCTTGATTTCTTTCTTCGTCTCCCTCAGTTTCACCAGCTATTCTTCCCTATGCTCCTCTTTTTGGGGTCTTTTATACTTCTTGAACTCTGTCCTTTTTGCCTTTACTTTTTTCAGCTACTTCCATTGAAAACCAGATCAGTTTCTTATTCCTCTTACCTTTGTTAACTTTTCTAACATACAGGTTTGTTGCCTTTGTAATAGCTCCTTTCAGTTTGGCCCACTGTTGGTCCACCTCACCTATTTTCTTTCAGGCTTCCATTTCTTCCTCTAGGAAGATGTGGTGGGCCTGATTGACAAACTGAAGAGTAGTAAAGCACCTGGATCGAATGGTATAAACCCCAGGGTTCTGAAGGAACTCAAAAATGAAATTTCAGATCTATTAATTAAAATTTGTAACCTATCATTAAAATCATCCATTGTACCTGAAAACTGGAGGGTGGCTAATGTAACCCCAATATTTAAAAAGGGCTCTAGGGACGATCCGGGATACTACAGACCAGTTAGCCTGACTTCAGTGCCAGGAAAAATAGTGGAAAGTGTTCTAAAAATCAAAATCACAGAACATATAGAAAGACATGGTTTAATGGAACAAAGTCAGCATGGCTTTACCCAAAACAGAGCCCCTTGAAAAGCATCCACTATCTCTCTACTTCTTGTAGATTTTGCAGATGGGATGCTCCATTCCACATCTGGCAGATTAAAATCTCCAACTAGCAACACTTCTCCCTTCTTTCCCACCTTTTGGATGTCTTTAACCAGGTCTCTGTTCAGTTCTTCTGTCTGAGTCGGAGGCCTGTAGATCACACTGATGTAAATGGAAACGCCATCATCTTTTTTTTAGGACAGCCCATAATGCTTCTTCCCTACCTCATGTCCCTTGCATTTCAGTTGCTTGGATATTGTTTCTGACATAAAGAGCTACTGCTCCACCTTTTCTGTACTCTGTCCTTCCTAAACAAGTTATAGTCAGGGATGGCCACATCCCAATCATGAGACTGGGTGAACAATGTCTCTGTAAAAGTAACAATATCCAAATCCGCTTCCATCATTAGAGCCTGCAGGTCTGGGATTTTACTGCCAGACTGCTCACAACTTTCCAGCTTCTCTCCTTGGACATCTTTTTTGCCCTATTCAGCTGATTTTTGTTAATTTCTCCACCCACTTCTTGGAGATGTTGGGGATGTCATTTCAATTTCAATTTCCTTTTGCCACCCCCATCCTCTAGTTTGAATGCCTTATGGCATAGGATTTGAATTTATCACTTAGCATCTTTTTTCCTGCCACAGACAGATGTAAGCCATCTTTGACATAGAGCCTCTTACTGTTCCATACATGGCCCTGGCTCCTAATATATCCAAAACTTTCTTCCTTGCACCAGGTTTTGAAACACTAGACATAAGAATCAAATAGATCATTTACAATACAGTAAAATTAAAAAGAAGAAAAAAACCACATGCTCAATCAATACGTAGACAACTAAAGAAGGAGAAAGAAGCATTAAAGAAGGAAAGGAAATCGAGCCATACCCTAAGCCTGGGCAATAATTATAGCATCATAACTATCTGAGACCCTATTCTGGAGGAACCTTTCTCATTGCTCAGGATCATAGAAACTATATTTACATTTAGTATTCATTTTAAAGGTAACCCACACAGTTGCTGATCACAGTAGACAAGATATTCTCAGCTCCACCTAAATTTCAGACTCCTGATGAAAAAACATTTCACTTTTACTTTACAAATAAGAACCAAGCCTCTCCAATATTTATTTATTTATTTAAAGAATTTATATACCGGGGTTCCTGTATAGTATACATATCACCCCGGTTTACAAGGAACCATAACTATCGCTAAGGAACCGTAACTATCGCTTCATTTAGCGGTTTACATTGAACATTTAGTGGTTTACATTGAACATTTAGCGGTTTACATTGAACATAGTTAATATATACTGGATAGGAAGATAGAGACCAAAGGGTGAATTGTCAATATACTGTTCAATGGTGAGATAGCTGCTACATTATAGCCACATACATATAAGATCATTTCCAGTTACAATCGGGTTGGTCCAGTTGCCATTGAACATTTTCATACACTTAGCCGGAAATAATCTAATTAGCTAAATTTGCACATCAGGTTTGTAGGGGCAATTTTCACATAGTTTTGAAAATGCAACACTACAATGACTGTTGTCTGCTCAGACTACCTGCTCTTTCTACAGGTACATAGGTACAATGATGGATAAGACAAGCAAAGCATCCTGTCCCAACCTTTGCCACACCAGGTCATTTAGGAAGTTCCCGGTGGATTCAAAAGAGTAGGTACCGTTCCTTATTGCTCAGGGTTATTACGTAGAAACATAGAAATGACAGCAGAAAAAGACCAAACGGCCCATTCAGTTTGCCCAGCAAGCTCCCATATTTATCTGTTTCCCATACTTATCAGTTTCACAAACTGCCAAGGTCAGGACCCTTGTTGGTTACTGTTTGAGTCCAATTTCCCGCCACCCCCTGCTTTTGAAGCAGAAAATAATGTTGGCATTGCATCAAAAGTGAAGTATCAGGCTTATTGGTTAAGGGTAGTATCCGCCATATCAAGCAAGTTACCCCCATGCTTGTTTACACAGACTGTACAGTTCAATGTCCTTGTTGGTTGTTGTCTGAATGTAAATCCTCTTTTCCACATTCCCCTTGTCATTGAAGCAGAGATCAATGTTGGCGTTGCATTAACAGTATGAAGGCTTATATTGGATAAGCAAGCTACCCCCATGCTTCTTTTCTTCATTCCCATCTTCTAGCCTTTAGGTATCCACAGTGTTTAGCCCATGCCCCTTTGAAATCCTTCACCACCTCCTCCAGAAGGACATTCCAGGCATCCACTATCCTCTCTGAGAAGAAATATTTCCTAACATTAATTCTGAGTCTTCCTCTCTGGAGTTTGAAATCATGACCCTTAGTTCTACTGATTTCTTTCCAATAAAAAATGTTTGTTGTTGACCATGGATCATTAAAACCTTTCAAGTATCTGAAGGTCTGTATCATATCACCTCTGCACCTCTTCTCCTCCAGGGTATACATATTTAGGTTCTTCTATCTCTCCCTATAAGTCATTTGATGGAGACCACCAAGCATTTTGGACACCCATCTTTGGTCCTCCTCCATCCTGTCTCTGTCCCTTTTGAGATACGGGCTCCAGAACTAAACATAGTACTCCAGGTGAGGCCTCACCAAGGACCTGTGCAATGGGATTATCCCTTCCCTTGTCTTACTAGATATTCCTCTCTCTCTTTAAAAGGCCTTTGCTCCCTGCAACCGGTGCCTCGGCAATAGGTTGACTACCTTGGGTAGAACAAATTGCCTCAGCATGTTCCTGGTCTTCGTTCCTGTGTTCCTGGTCTTCATTCTGTATTCCTGGTCATTGTCTTGGCAGTACCTGATCTTTTCTGAATTCCTCATCTTCATCCTGTGGTCAGTCTTCAGTTCTTCAGTGTCTTCTCCTGCCTGCCTGTGCTGTTCCTCAGCTCCCTGCCTGCCTATCTGTCTTGTCTTCACATGGTTTTGACTATGGCCTGCTTGACACTTGGCTACGATTGAACTCTGCCTGCCACGGACCACTGCCTGACTCTCGACCACACCTAAGAACATGCCATACTGGGTCAGACCAAGGGTCCATCAAGCCCAGCATCCTGTTTCCAACAGTGGCCAATCCAGGCCATAAGAACCTGGCAAGTACCCAAAAACTAAGTCTATTCCATGTTACCGTTGCTAGTAATAGCAGTGGTTATTATCTAAGTCAACTTAATTAATAGCAGGTAATGGACTCTCCTTCAAGAACTTATCCAATCCTTTTTTAAACACAGCTATACTAACTGCACTAACCACATCTTCTGGCAACAAATTCCAGAGTTTAATTGTGTGTTGAGTGAAAAAGAACTTCCTCCGATTAGTTTTAAATGTGCCACATGCTAACTTCATGGAGTGCCCCCTAGTCTTTCTATTATCCGAAAGAGTAAAAAACCGATTCACATCTACCCGGTCTAGACCGCTCATGATTTTAAACACCTCTATCATATCCCCCCTCAGCCGTCTCTTTTCCAAGCTGAAAAGTCCTAACCTCTTTAGTCTTTCCTCATAGGAGAGCTGAATGTGGCCTGCCTTGACCACTGCTTGTCTCTGATTATACCTGTACCTAGTCTGCCCCGGACCCTGGCCTGTGACTCGCCTGTTTCATGAACTTCCACTTTGTCAACAGAGGCCCGTGCTTAAGTCCTTCTGGCTCCGGCACCCGAGGGCTCAACCTAAGAGGAAAGAGGGCTGGTACAGGTGAAGCTCCAGTCTACATCCGGCAGATTAAAGTCACCAACAATCAACATTTCCCCCTTCTTTCCCACCTTTTTAATGTCTTTGATCAGATCTCTGTCTAGTTCTTCCATTTGAGTTGGAGGCCTATAAACTACTCTAGTAAAAATGGATGCACTATCATCTTTTTTTAGGATGGCCCATAATGCTTCTTCTCTACCCCACTTTCCTTGCAGTTCAGTTGCTTGGATTTTATTTTTACCTAATACCAGCCCCCAGAGAAAATAATCATTTACATAATCATTATTCAATATGAAATACTAACTATACACATTAAAAACAAACTATCACACTCATCACTCCCCATTCACACAAATTAAAAATACCTTGTATCACATAATGATATTCAAAACGTGTAAGTCTACCTCTTGATCATCACTAAACAATTTTATCTCTTCTACTAAATGACTTTAATATAAAATGTCATTCAATGTTCTTCAAACAAATGTTATAAATCATCATATTTTTCATAGAAATAATTTTCTATCAGATATAATGTCTTCCTCGTTCTCAAAGTTCACTCTCCCAAATCTTCACATTGTCCGACAAAGAATTCTCTGTTTCACCCTCTCATGTACAGGATACTACGTGTATGTAGAGACCATGATTAGCGACACTTCCGGTATCAGGAAGAGGCGAGAAATTTAAGATGAGTGAAAAAAGGTAAAACGTTATAAAAATTTAAATGCGGCTTTGACGGGTCCCATTGGAGATGATTGAGGACATAAAGGAGTAACATAGAAACATAGAAATGACGGCAGAAGAAGACCAATGGCCCATCCAGTCTGCCCAGCAAGCTTCACACATTTTTTTCTCTCATACTTATCTGTTTCTCTTAGCTCTTGGTTCTATTTCCCTTCCACCCCCACCTTTAATGTAGAGAGCAGTGATGGAGCTGCATCCAAGTGAAATATCTAGCTTGATTAGTTAGGGGTAGTAGCCGCCGCAATAAGCAAGCTACACCCATGCTTATTTGTTTTACCCAGACTATGTTATACAGCCCTTATTGGTTGTTTTTCTTCTCCCATGCTGTTGAAGCAGAGAGCCATGCTGGATATGCATCGAAAGTGAAGTATCAGGCACATTTGGTTTGGGGTAGTAACCGCCGTAACAAGCCAGCTACTCCCCGCTTTGTGAGTGCGAACCCTCTTTTCTTCTCCCCTGCCGTTGAAGCAGAGAACTATGCTGTATATGCATTGAAAGTGAAGTATCAGGCTTATTTGATTTGGGGTAGTAACCGCCGTAACAAGCCAGCTACTCCCCTCTTTGTGAGTGTGAATCCTTTTTACCACATTTCCTCTTGCTGTTGAAGCTTAGAGCGATGTTGGAGTCACAGTAAGCATGTGTATGTTTATTTAATAAGGGTATTGTCTCCAGGCAGTAGCCATCATTCTGGCGAGTCACCCACTCTTCATTGGCGGCCTCTTGACTTTATGGATCCACAGTGTTTATCCCACGCCCCTTTGAAGTCCTTCACAGTTCTGGTCTTCACCACATCCTCCGGAAGGGCATTCCAGGCATCCACCACCCTCTCCGTGAAGAAATACTTCCTGACATTGGTTCTGAATCTTCCTCCCTGGAGCTTCAAATCGTGACCCCTGTAACGTGTATTTGAAGGACACGAATTGGTTGAGAGAGGAGATTTGGAAACAGTACGCATAGAAACATAGAAACATAGAAATCATGGCAGAAGAAGACCAAACTGCCCATCCAGTCTGCCCAGCAAGCTTTCACACTTATTTTTTCTCATACTTATCTGTTACTCTTGGCCCTTATTAGTAACTTTTTGGTTCTAGTTACCTTTCACCCCCGCCATTGATGTAGAGAGTAGGGATGTGAATCATTTTTCTGACTATTGAAAATATCGGAAAATATTTTCAAACTTGTCAGCCCTGAACCCAATAGGAAAACCCCACAAAATCTTTCGTGGGGTTCTCTTATCATTTGGAGGGGGGGGGGGCGGGAAGAAAGGGCACACAAAACCAACCCCCAAACCTGCCCTGACCCTTTAAATTTAATTAATTCGAATTCCCCCCCCCCAATTTTTTTAAGGTATCTGGTGGTCCAGCAGGGGTCCTGGGAGTGATCTCCCGCTCTCGGGCCATAGGTTGCCACTAATCAAAATGGCGCCGATGGCCCTTTGCCCTTACCATGTGACGGGCTATCTGTGCCATTGGCTGGCCCCTTTCACATGGTAGGAGCGATGGATGGCCCGCGCCATTTATAAAGATGGCACCGGCTGTCCATTGCTCCTACCATGTGACAGAGGCCAGCCAATGGCACAGATAGCCCCTGTCACATGGTAAGGGCAAAGGGCCATCGGTGCCATTTTGTTTACTGGCAGCCGATGGCCCGATGAAGAAATGTCATTTTGGCTCCCCCCCAAAATTCTTCTGTCTAGAGATGCCATTGATTTTCTGTGACCATAAGCATTAGTACAAGAAGGATTATGGGGGGATGCTGGAGAGGCACACAAATGCATTGGCCCCCGGGCGCCGGAGACCCTTGGTGCGCCACTGGGTGCGAACCATATGGGGCCGCAAGTGGTGGCAAAGAGGAGTGGAGATTTGGCAGGCCGCAAGCAGTGCCCACCCTGTTCGTGACCCAGAAAACCACAGTCAGCGGGCGTGATTGAGAATGAGGCAGGAATCGGGGCTGAGACCGGGGGATGGTGGCACAACGGGGGGGGGGGGTGGCGCCAGGGAGAAGGCTCGCCTAGGACGCCTAATTCCCTTGCACTGGCCCTGGGTTGAGGGTCCAACAGGTCAGGAATGCAGAATCTGGAGCAGGATCCTCCAAGAACAGGAGCATGAGCTAGAAAGCCAAGGCAAGGTCTGGGAGCAGGCCTTGCCTTGATATAGGCCGGGGTCAGGAGGGGGAGCCAGGGCACCTCCTGGCAAGGTCCCTTTAAATGAGAGCAAGTGGCATGTGCACGTGCCTAAGGCAGCCGAGAGGCGGAGGAAGCTGGGCGGCCTCAGCCACGTTAAGAGGGCTGTGCTGGCAGTGGAAGTTTAGCGCATGGCAGGACGCGTCTGTCGCGGCTGGCAGCCGCCATCAGAGTCCCTGGGCTGACTGAGACGCTGGAGCAAGGCCGGTGGGTGAAGGGGTCCAGCTACGGACCTCCGTTGCCGGTTCCCATAACATTACTTATCATGTCTAGATTTTGGAAATCTTTTTGAACTTCATGGATACCATTTCTATTGAGGTCATTGGTAAATTTGATTACAGTGTGACCATTATTGCCAAGTGGTACTACCAGAGTTACCCTTTGCATCAGATCCTGAATTCCAATGAGAACAAATCTAAAGTAGCCTTCTACCCCACTCGCTTGGCTCTAATTGATCCATGAAGCGGTGAGTTAAGCTGTCTAGAAACTTAATCTCCCAGACATGCTGTAATAAGACAGTTACCCAATCAATACTGGAATAATTGAAATCTCCCAATTTTATAGTGTTTCCCGGCTTAGTAGTTCATTTAATCTCAGTTAGATGTTCACAATCTGTTTCACCATTCTGGTTTTAAATACCCCTCACTGCTTTCCTTCTCTCAGTCATGCATGGAACTTCTATCCTCAGAGATTTCAGAGCTCATTTAATTCTGTTAGAATTTATATCCTACCTGATTCTATGGAATCCTTAACATATAGTGCCACCCCTCTGGAATCACTGTGTCCCATTGGTTGTCCATTTTTCACCAAACCTCTGAGATGTCTATTATGTCAACATCTTCATATAGTGCCATATGCTCTAATGCTCCCATCTCATTGTTTAGGCTTTGGGCATTCTTCAACCTAGGCAAATACCCAGGTTAGAAGTTAAAAATTGAATTAGTTGGCTATTTTCCCCATAGCCTAAATATGGCCCCAGATAAACCAACTTTCACAGAAAAAGAAGGCAGCTATCATTATCTGATGCACAGAGGAAACTTTTCAGCCAGTTGGATCTAGTCAGTTTGTAAGCTAGATACTTTTGTAAAATGACACCAAGGAAGGCATTTTTAAAAGACATTTCTTTAGGTAAAAAAGCCTGTTACCAATAGAAATCAGCTTTAGAAAACTATCTGCTCATTATGCAGGTAAAAGTATGTATATGTTCTTTTACTCACAAAAAGGTGGCAGGGTAAGGAAATATTTGAGTATGTTTGCATTTTCAAATGTATATGCATAGACTCTATTGGAAAGTGCATACTTTCTCTTTGAAAATTAGAACAAAGTCTACAGGTCAGTCTTAAAATTACCTCCTAATTGGCCAACTTGTGATGTGAAAATGAAAGGTCAGAGGAGGAATGCTGTAATTGTTCAGTGTTCAGTTAAGTGATATAGCTTATTTTTCTCAATCCACAGATACCTCCACGGTCCAAATGCAGCTTGAGCTGCCCTCCTGGCTACAGGAAATCCACCAAGAAAGAAAAGCCTGTTTGCTGCTATGACTGCATTCCCTGTCCAGAGGGAGAGGTCTCTAACAAAACTGGTGGGTGATATCATGTAGCATGTTGGGTGCACATGAATGCAGGTTGTTCATTTTGGCCCCTGCTCTGCGAAATTATGCAGGATACAAATCTCTAGAAAACATGATTACTAGGAAGTTCATTTACATAAAATGAAAAAGCCATCTGAGCCAAATCAAGCAGATTGGTTTTGGTTCAAGAAAATTTAATACAAATGACAAAATTTACAGCATTCTCATTTGTATTTATTTTCATTTCCAATTAAAGTCTATGAGCCAAACAAAAAACAAAAAACCCCAAAACCAAAACTGCAGGACTATTTTTCTTTTCAAAGTAGCTAGCCACTAGTGATGCCACACTTTGACCGTAGACTGATTGGTGCTGTGACAGGAAGGTATGGGAAAGAAGCCAGAAAGCAGGACCAAATGGTAGCATTTTTAAAATCACAATCAATGTCAATCCATGCAGATGCCAACTTTATTCTAGTTGGCATCTGCATGGATTGACATTGATTTCTTCCCCTTTCCTTCAACCTGAAACTGAAAGGTAAATCAGGCAGGCAGCACCATTTTGAGCGTATTTGTCTCTGGATGGGAGGAAGGCGTGGGTTGATTTTGAGCTCTGAGAGCTGAAAATATTGAGAAAGCATTGAGAGAGGATAGGGACTAGGAGATGTGAAAAGTGAGGTGGGTTCTAGCTCTGCTGTTTCCTCTTGTCAGACGCACAGTTTCGTACCGTGTGTCAAAACTCTTTTGTCTACCTTGCAGGAAAACAGCAGACACAGTGTAACTGTAAAGGTGCAAAAGTGGCCCAGAAGAAAATTCAGTGGAAGTGTATTGGGTGCCATATTCAGAGTACTGACCCAGTGATTTTATAACTAAAGGTGTACACTGCAGAGTGTGTGTACTGACTTGGAAAATGAGAAAATTAGCCAAGCTTCAATATTTACTTCTCTTAGTTTCATCTTAGAGGGGGGGGGAAAGTGTGATGGTGATGCTCTTTTTCCATAAACTGTGTCAAAATCTGTAGATAAAAATTACCATAACCGGGAACATGCAGTGTGTGAGAGAGTAGTGAAAAGAGAAGTACTCATGCTAACACTGCAGTACTTGTAAAAAGACAAACCACTTTCAATAAGCAATAGACAGTGCTCACTGCAGTGGACACTGCTAGTGACAACTGCGTCTAGTTTCCATCATGGCACTGGGATTGGAAGATACTGAGGTAACAATGACAGAGGGAGAGGAAAAGCTTTTCTTCCTTCTGTAAAGGCACCTAAAGTTCAAATCTCAGTGCTTTGAGCACCAAGGGAGCTTCAGGGGATTTTTTCCGTTCCAGAAATGCTGGGATCTGAAATGGGAGACCCAAGTTGGCTCTCCCTCGATGAAACATCTAATTCAGTTAACGGTGGAGGAGAAGGTGAGAGGCTGTTGGAAGCCAAAGAACCCTTCGCGTTGATCCAGAAACCAGCTACAGTGACTCTTGACTCAGTTTGGGATTTAGTTATAAATATATGGGCAATGTTATAGCTGATTGTTCTTCTAAAATTTCTACACTATCTCAGCAGTTGGAAACAGTCTGCAAGAATAACCAGCTTCAAAATCAAGAAAATCAGGAAAAGTTTAATCATATAGAAGAAGAACTGAAAGTAATCAAAGGAGTACAAAGTTCCCTAATTCAGGATGGTGACACCCTGAATAGAAGAACTGAGTACGTTGAAAACGGGCTGAGACATCTGAACCTGCGTCTTTTACATTTTCCAAGGGTGGTGGGGGAATTGCCACGTTTTACTCTAGAGAGATATTTCCTTGAAATTCTAGAATTTTCTTCAGAAGAGATCCCCCCCCCCCCTTGGATAAAGTGTATTTTTTACCATCTGGCTCAAGATCTCAAGCGCAGACACAAGTTGTAGATTTGAACAATCTTACAGATTATCTGGAATCTTCCAATTATGAAGTAACAGAAAGAGCTATACTATTGGGGTTATAGTGTCTAACTATAACCCCAATAACCTTGGGGTTATAGTGTCTAATGATATGAAGTCTGCGAAACAATGCGACAAGGCGATAGCAAAAGCCAGAAGAATGCTAGGCTGCATAGAGAGAGGAATATCGAGTAAGAAAAGGGAAGTGATTATCCCCTTGTACAGGTCCTTGGTGAGGCCTCACCTGGAGTACTGTGTTCAGTTCTGGAGACCGTATCTACAAAGAGACAGAGACAAGATTGAAGCGGTGCAGAGAAGGGCGACCAGAAAGGTGGAGGGTCTTCATCGGATGTCATACGAGGAGAGATTGAAGAATCTAAATATGTACACCCTGGAGGAAAGGAGGAGCAGGGGTGATATGATTCAGACTTTCAGATACTTGAAAAACTTTAACGATCCAAAGACAACGACAAACATTTTCCGTCAGAAAAAATTCAGCAGAATCAGAGGTCACGAGCTGAGGCTCCAAGGAGGGAGTGGTGGATGCCTGGAATGCCCTTCCGGAGGAAGTGGTGAAGTCCAAAACTGCGAAGGACTTCAAAGGGGCGTGGGATAAACACTGTGGATCCATCAGGTCTAGAGGAAGCGTATAAAGAGGAGGCAGCAAAACACTGCACGGAGTGGCAGTAGCCACAGAGGCATTCACGGAGCGGGATGCCAGTGGCCAGTGGTTGGTGTTCCACCTTCACGGAGTGGAAGGATGGAGGGCTGCCATCTCTAAATTAAAAAAAAGAAAAAAAAAACAATAAAAAAACAGGGATGGGTTCATGGGCTATAGGTATTACCAATTATTAGGCTTATTCAATTACCAATTATTAGGCATTTCAATATTAGATGATAGTTAATGTGACCTTCAAGGCATACTTCACTTTCAATGCATATCCAGCATAGCTCTCTGCTACAACGACAGGGGAGAAGAAAAACTAATACTTCACGCATATCCAGCATTGCTCTCTGCTTCAACGGCAGAGAGCTATGCTGCCGCTTACCCAACTAATCAAACTTAATATTTCACTTGGAGGCAGCTCCATCACTGCTCTCTGCATTAATGGTGGGGGTGAAAGGGAAATAGAACCTAAGGTTACTAAGAGCCAAGAGAAACAGATAAGTGTGTGAAAAAAGAAGTGTAAAGCTTGCTGGGCAGACTGGATGGACCGATTGGTCTTCTGCCGTCATTTTCTATGTTTCTATGTTTCTATGTATTGGTTACTTTTCTGACTGATAGTGATTTAAGCACAGTCATGAAGAAATACTTCAAGAAATCTAATCTTATTTATGGGACAATTAGTGAGAGTCTTCCCGGACTTCTCCAAGATTACTCAAGAAAGAAGGAAGGGTTTCTTAGCCTTGAAGCAGGAAACCCTGGCCCTAGGGACGTCTTTTTTTTCTAAGATATCCGTGTAAATGCCTGGTCAAGTTCAGGGGAGATAATTTTGTTTTTATTGCCCTGGAACAACTAAAAAAGTTCATTGAGTCAAGGAAGCTGATACCATCTGTTGGGATTAATGTTCTGACAGAAACTTCATATATGTAGCGGTGTTATGCTATGTTATTTCATATATTTGTTTCCTGTATTCTCCTTATTGCCTTCCCCCCCCCCCTTAGATTGGGGTCTAATGGATACAAAGATGTATTCTAGGAATATTTTTTTTCCTTATTTCAGTGTGTGAGAGAGTAGTGAAAAGAGAAGTACTCATGCTAACACTGCAGTACTTGTAAAAAGACAAACCACTTGCAATAAGCACTAGACAGTGCTCACTGCAGTGGACACTGCTAGTGACAACTGCGTCTAGTTTCCATCATGGCACTGGGATTGGAAGATACTGAGGTAACAATGACAGAGGGAGAGGAAAAGCTTTTCTTCCTTCTGTAAAGGCACCTAAAGTTCAAATCTCAGTCACTGAGATTTGAACTTTAGGTGCATTGCGTGATTGTCTGTTGCCCGGAGAAGGCAGGGGGATCCGAGGGAAAGATTTTAACTTTACCCTTCCTTTTGGAGTTATTTTTATCGCGGAAACAAAGTGTAGGTGAGGCGCCGAGCAGAGCAATGCTGGCGTTAGACCGCCATCTTAGCTCCTCTCCCCCGCGCTAAGAATATTTTGACTGCTCCACTCCTACTATAATCTTTTCCCTTTCCCCACCACTGTCAGTGCCAATGCCACCCTCCACTGACTCCTAACTAAAGAGAAAACAGTGGCAGCCGGTAGCACATGTTCTTCAAGAGTTACCTATATCTTGCTTGACGCTGCTTGTGCCCTGGTTTCCCCCATGTGAAAAAAATCACTCTTTAACTTGGGTGGGGGAGTGCTTTGTAGCAAAGTCTATTCTTTGTGGATATATTTTGAAATTAATAAATTAAAAAAAAAAATATATATTCTTAGCGCTCCTCCCTGATGCCGCCTGAGAAAGGTCTGCAGCAGATCTTGCAAGCAAGTTCTTATTCAGTGGAATCATGTGAGGGCTTCTTACAATCAGAAGAGATAGAACGGTCTATAGTGGTGGAGAAGTTTGGGTGGGGGGCAGGGCTGGGACACAGGTATTAGGCAAAACGTACACCCTGTCAAGCCCTCCCGGGTCACACCCTTCCCACACACAATTAAAAAGTATGCATGTATAATATTTTTACATGAAAAGGACATTCAAAGTACAATCTTCTGAGGTAAAAATATCACTTACAACATGTATATTATATTTACATGCAGTCCTGTGGTGGCAACCAGAAAACCCTGCCGAAAAAAGTAAAAAGGAGACTTGTAATTGGTATTAGGCCTATTTTAATATTTGTTGGCTGTGGGCTTGGCCTTCAGTTAGCCTCCCACACCAAAACAGACCAACTGCCAGCACTCAGACAGTAATAACTCTACCTATTAAAATGCAACACTGCAAATTATACTAGCCTCTAAAACACATATACACCTCCTTTTAGGAAAATAGAACAAGCTGGGCTTCTATAGCTTCCTACACAGAAACTGCAAACCAGCAGAATATCTCACTTCAGTCATACATGTAGAACACAGACAGACCTTCACCCAATACAGCATAAAGACACCATAAACCTTAAATAGAAACATGTAGAAAACTCTGAGCTGGAAACCACAAGAAGCCAGACTGAATGCAGTGCAACAATGGTAAAACAGAAACATAACCATTCATCATTAAACAAACAATAAAATCAAGAATGATACATTTTCAATAGAATAAGACCATACTAATAATTTAAAAGTCATACACATTTTCAAAATACCAATAAACTCTTTAAAAACAGCATACAATAATTAAAATGAATAAAGATTAAAAATTCCCTGCTGTCTATACCTGTGATCTTTTGAATTCCAGATGCCTTGAGGTTGTGGATTAGCAGGGGGAGAGGAGAGGGGCTGTTGCTCACAAACATTATCCTCTCTCTGTCATATGTACATACATGCCTGCTCACTGACACATACACACAATCATGCTCTCTCTGACATACATACATGCTTTCTCTCATACACACACACACGGACATACTCTCTCATAAATACACAGACATGCTCTCTCTCATACATACACACAGAGACGAGTCCTTTATCTCATACACACACACACACACACACACACATACACAAATGCTTTCTCTCTTATATATGCACATACACAAATATGCTTTCTCAAACATACACAGACATGCTCTCTCTCATACATACACACACATAGACATGCTTTCTCTCTCATTCATACACAACATACCCTCTCTCTCATACATACACACACATAGACATGCTTTCTCAAACACACACAGACATGCTCTCTCTCTCATACGTACATAGACACACACAGACATGACACTCTCTCTGCTGTTATCCACTAATTATAACATATTCTCCCATACATCATTGAGTAGGTATATTATACCCAGCTTGTACACTCAGTGCCATGTGAGCATGCAGGAACAGATGGCCAAGGAGGAGAGGGGAATCACCCATTTCACTAGCAGCATCTGGAATAGACAGAAGGCTACATGTGCATATCTTTCCTTGACTGCACACTTGTGGCAGTACCATAGGGATGAAACACTTGTGCTCGGTTATCTGCCCCCCCATGTACCCCAATAAAAACTCAACACTGTTTGGCTTTTAAATTGGCCGCAGTTTATTACCAACATAACCCGAGCCCTAATGATAACAAGAACAATAACCCCTTTTGCATCCCCCACTTTTTCCTTCCCCCCCCCCCCATCTATGCCCCGTTTCTCCACCACCTTAAACCCTAATGGTGGAGCCACCCCCTCCCCCCTTTTCCCTACCTGCTCTGCCTCGTACCAGCGAGAGCAAGCTCGACCGCGAACCCTGGCCTCACGGTTCTGCGATCCTCCCGTGTAGCAGCCCCCCCAACTACACGGGGCACCCCCCCCCTTTGCCCTAACCCAACACCCCTTTTAACAGTAAACATGAACTGGGCTCGGGTTTACCGCCACAAAACTACCGACCTAGTCGGTATGTTTCCCCCACTGCGGCCTAACTTCCTCTCGTTCCACTAAACCCTTTACCATTTCGCAATTTCTTTTTCGAGACCCTCCTGTAACATGTTATTAAATAAGTCCATGCCGACCTCCGACAAATGTATGCCGTCTCCACTAAAGAGACCCACCTCGCACTGCCATGACCACGGATGCCTTATCCAAAACCCCCCTTCCCAACCCATCCATTTTCCCATTTGACGGTTCAGTTTCTTTACCCCCGAATTCCATATCAGTTCCTCTTTATTTTTTAAACGAATTATTATATCTGACCACCCAATTCGAATCTGGGGCCATCTAATCATTAATTATGCCAGGTCTTTTTTGATACATGTGAGCAGTGCTCGGCACGTCCTTGATCCAATATCGTTGCCCCCCTAAATGTATCACTAGTATGTTCGGGGCCCCCCACATGTCAATTCGGTCTTGTATGAAGGATCTCAGATCGTCCCATCGCATTCCTCTCTGACTGAACCAAGCTAACTTCCAGCCTTTCCGTTCCAATTCCAGATGTTCTCCATATGGACGTTTCAAGGCCCGCCATTGCGCTCTATGAATATATGAATGGCCCACGATCCAGGCACATCCAAGCCCGTACATGCATCCCCTGCTCTCTGAAATAAGAAGACCAATAATTAACAAATTCTCTCGCACCCATCCCCGCCACCCGCCTCCCTCTTAACCTCACCCTTATATTCCCCTTCGGTCACCTGTCTACTTGCCTTTGCTTTGTTGCCTAATATAACCCTTAATTGCCTTCGACTTCCACCTACCTATCCTTTGAATCTCCTCCTCGTCCACGCCCGCTTCCGCCGCTGAAGTAGCCAAGCCAATCCGAAACGAATGCGAACTGTAACATCTGTGATCCCTGCCTGCCGTCTGCGCTACGTACCTCAGCACCCTAGAAAACTGATATTGTGTGAGCGCTGATCCGTCCGCATGCACCAAAAAAGGCCCACCCGTGATCGGACGCACTTGTAAGTAAAATCTGGCTGTGCGTACTGGGCATACTACCCAATCCTCCGCTTTCACTAATCGTATAAAGGTCCCCTTCCCTGTTTGATCCGTCTTGGATTTCCGTACCAGCAATGTGATACTTTCTTGACCCACCCGTACGCAACTGACATCCATACCTTGTCTCTCCATACTGTAACGAGATTTGGCTATTAGCTCACTAACCCGCATGGCCCCGAAAAAAGCCCATGAAAAAGCTACTCGGAACAACGCAACTTCAAATTCGGACCAACAAACTTGAGGTAAACGCAGTGAAAATTCCCTTAAATCTTCATATCTAATAGGCAACCTTTTATCCACCTGCTCCCTTGAGCCTCTTTTCCATTCTCTCAACACTCTCCGTAAACGAAAACTGCTCGTCGGAGTCCCCCCGCCTGCTATCTTCTGAAAAAAGGCATATCCCGCTAATTGTGCGGCAACCGTGCCCCTGAAACCCCTTCCCTTCTTGCTTTTAACACAAATCCCACTAATAAATCATCTGTCGCCGGTCCTCTTTGCAAAGCCATGTCCCGCAAATAAGCTGACACAGCCTCGTTGCCTCTGGCATAGCTCTTCCACGTGTTAGGGGCGACAGAGATTTGTATTAACTCTCTTTCTTCATGTCTGCAAGTCATCACTAAGAATCCTCCTGTTCTCCGTGAACTCTTCCAACCTTACCTAGAAGGAAAGTATGAACCATGGCCTGCCTAACTTAGGAAACCTGTAACCCCTGCTCTACCCACCCTTCCTTGGTCTGTCACCTCCCTGCCCCTTATATCCTGTTTGGAATTTTTTTTTTTTTTTTACTGCCTCCATCTCTGCCCACCCTGTCCATCCCCCCCCCCCCAATCTACCCCGCACCTACCCTACCCCCTGTACCTTTGGCATTTTTATTTTTTATTTATTTATTTTTTTTATTTACATTTTATTGAATTTTTCAACAATTGTTACATTGTAAAAAATACAGGAAAATACTTCTGTATAATATAAAACATAAAGAACTTAACATTGCCTAACATAGTATTATTTATACCTCAGTATATAGTCCACATTATGGGAGGTCTTATACAAATAATATTCTCATAGTAAATCTGTAATTAAATTCTTACAGCAGGAGAGTATATCAATTTGTTGCAGATACATTTCTCAACACTTGTTCTTTATCAAGCAAAAATGACTCCAAGTGGGGAGGATCTTGAAAGATAAATTTATTCTTTTGGTACGTTACTGAGCACTTACAAGGAAATTTTAAATAAAATAATGCACCTAAGGCTAACACTCTAGGCTTAAGTGTCAAGAATTGCTTACGTCTTATTTGAGTTGCTCTAGCAACGTCTGGAAAAATTTGGATGCGTTGTCCACAAAAATTTAATTCTTTATTTTCAAAATATTTTTGCATAACTAAGTTTTTATCTCTCTCCCTACAAAAAGTCACTAATAAGGTCGATCTTAAGGATATATCATCCTGGGAGGCTTCTAAAAATGAAGTCAAATTAGGAGATTTTTGGACAACATCCATATCCTCCTGACCCTCTTGAGTCCTTATCCTTGTCTTAGGGACATAGTATATTTTAGATATACTAGTCTCATCTAATGTTACTATAGACAAAACTTCAGAGAAATACTTTTTAAGTAACTCAATGGCAGAAATTAGTCTAGTTTCTGGAAAATTCAAAAACCTTAAATTTCTACTCCGACTTTGATTTTCCAAAGTTTCCATCTGACGGTGGATAACTATACCATCTTTTATTGAGGAGTTATTTACCTCTTTAAGAATTTCTATCTGGGAGGACATAACCTTTGTTTGTTCTTCAACATATACTAAACGATTACTGTGTCCTTCCAAAACATTTTTAATTTCAGAAGTGGTTATTCTATTCTGCTCTATAGAATCAAATATAATCTTCTGGAGTTTATCTACAGCTACCCACACATCATTTAAGGTAATATTCTGGGGAACAGTTGGTTCGTTAGTCGCACCCTGCGGTCTCGAATCCAAATGTTGCCCTACTTTTACATTAAAGAAGGGAACAACATCTTTATTTATATTTACTGAATCATTCAGTCCAATGAAACCTTGGTGTGTAGGTGATACTGAGTCCATACCTGGTTGAGTCATCTGCAATGGCCTTTGAGCCTCAGGAACTTCAGGGGATCCCGATGAAAAGGAAATATCAGGAATTATCCTTGAACTATTTTGTCTCACCCCTCTTACTATGTGGGAGTCCATAGGTCCCCTCACAGGCAGTCCCGGAGATGAGGTCCAAACTTTAACTTTCCTCTTTCTGCCCATAAAAGGTTTGATATAGCAAGGAAAAAATTCGCTGGAGGGGCGCGCGGCTTAGGCTGCGCGCCGACGGCTGTGCGCCGTAGCTTCTGCCCTCTTATGTGAGCCAAGTTCCGTCCCCCAACGATGACCTCACAGGGGGGGCGGAGCGTCAGGGAAATCACCCAGCTGTAGTTCCTCCGGTTTCAGCCCGGGTAGGGCTGCAAGCCTCGGTCTCAGTCCCGGCCACAACCTCTCACAGGGAGAGGACTCTCCACAAGAAAAACCTCCAGCTCAGCACCGCAGCTTCTGCCCTCTTATGGGAGCCAAGTTCCGTCCCCCAACGATGACCTCACAGGGGGGGCGGAGCGTCAGGGAAATCACCCAGCTGTAGTTCCTCCGGTTTCAGCCCGGGTAGGGCTGCAAGCCTCGGTCTCAGTCCCGGCCACAACCTCTCACAGGGAGAGGACTCTCCACAAGAAAAACCTCCAGCTCAGCACCGCAGCTTCTGCCCTCTTATGGGAGCCAAGTTCCGTCCCCCAACGATGACCTCACAGGGGGGGCGGAGCGTCAGGGAAATCACCCAGCTGTAGTTCCTCCGGTTTCAGCCCGGGTAGGGCTGCAAGCCTCGGTCTCAGTCCCGGCCACAACCTCTCACAGGGAGAGGACTCTCCACAAGAAAAACCTCCCGGCATTTTTATTTTTTAGTTCGCACTTGTCTACTGCACTTTGGAAGAACCCTGTAAACATTTCGTGCTTGGATGGGCACCGTTACAAGTCCCACATGCGTTTCTAAACTTACAGTCCGGAAATAAGCAGGTGGCTCTATTATACTGCCAGCATACGTCTTTCTGTGAATCCGTACCTTTGCTATCTTTATTCGCTGACCCTCCTTTGACTATATGCTTATCTCCTCCTACAGAGCTACTCTGTCCTTCTGTCCCTGCCTCCGGGCCAGCCCTCCCCCCGCTGGCTTCCTTCCCTTGCCTTCCCCCCTTGTTGGTCATTTGGGTCAGCCACAGGTTAATGTCCTGAGTGCCCCCAGACATAAACCTGTTGCCCGCCATTTTTTCCCTGAATTTCTCATCATAGTTGAGTCTCGCCCAACCTTCATAATCTTTAAACGCTCCTAAAATGCTGTCACCGTATGACAACAGTGCCCCATGCAAATCTGGTTGATAATGACCCACTACACTGGCTAGACGGAAAAAACCCCCTCACCCAATTCACTATATTCTTGGCCACCTTGAGACCAGGCTCCATAGCTCTCCTTTTCTTGTTACCCTTCTTCTTCCTACCTTTTCCACCCCTTCTACCTTCAAGCAATTGAAAGATATTAACATATCTCCTTTTTCTTATTCTTCTCTTCAACTTACTGGGCACTCCCACAGTTCCGTGAGCGATGCCAACGCGGGGTGTCCCATGTCCTGGGATGGCCCAACCTCTCTGCGCCGGAATACCCGACTATCCTTGCTGGACGCAGACTCAGACTCTGATTCTGAGCTACTGTCAGTACTCGAACTATCTGATGTTGACCTTGCTCTCTTACCCTTCCTTTTCTGCCTTTTACTTGCCTTACTTGTGTGCTCTTTACCTTCTCCTTGTCTAGGCCCCATGGTAACATCTCCTCCTCTGGGACTCGGTGCCTTGGTCCCGTCGCATGCCGTCCCAGCTCCATAGGCCCCTTCGGCCTGCCTGCTTCTCCGCTTTGCTCTCTGCGAGGTCCCTGAATCGATCTGCTCCTCTTCATCTGAAACAATAAACATACTGACCGCAGCACCCATCCGCTCATCTCTAGCTGCACATCGCACGCGCATCATGTCCCCTGTCTGCTGCGCTTGTGGGAACGTTTCCCTACCCTTCCCTTCATCTTGCCAACTTGCCCACCTCACTCCCTGCCCCTGCCGTGAGTTCGCTGGCATGCTGCCATTCCCCTTGATCCCTCCCCAAAACCTCTTTTTCCCACTGGGTATTCCTTCGCTCTCGCTCCCATGCCCTCAAGGCGCACACCAACCTCGCGCGCACGCTCTGTGGGCCTCCTGCTGCACTCACCGCACATTTGGACCTCGTGCTCTCCGTCTCGCTCACTTCCTCTGTGCTCCCGACTGCCATCCTCTGCCGCACCTCGACTCCTTCTCTTCTCCTTCTCGCATGATCCAGTCGCTCTTCATCCAACCCGGGTATCCGATGTCGCGGTCCAGAACTGGTGAGTCCCCTCCTTCCGGATCGGCGATATTGGCATGCTCCATCCGCCTCCGTATCTCCTCTCCCCTTAACGCCTCCATTCGAGTGCCACTTTGGCCCCCCTGGAGTCAGCCCCACTGCTGCAACATATTCGACTATCTCCCGCCGTGTCTTGCTGCTCGCCGCCCCAACCTGCCTACCCTCCACTATCGCCCGCTTGTATGGCGATTCCACGTCTGAGCCCAACGCATACAGTGATAACTCTAACTGCCCCGTGGCGCTCGAGGGGGCCTCTTCCTCCCTATCCATCCTCTCATCGCTACTTTCCGCTTCTGAGCCGCTCTCTCCTGACTCCGCAGCTAGACTCAGGCCCGAATTGACTCCCACTACCGGGGGCGGTTGTATGGCCTCACCTTCCAGCTCCTCCCTATGCAGTAAGGCTCCGACCGCTGCACCTCAACCCTGCTTTTTTCCGAGCGCTCTACTGGGGCCTCCTCTGCCCCCTCTGCCTCCTTTATCTCCACCTTTCCGCATTTTTACCACGGAATCACTGGCCGTGGGACAACAAGCTGGTTAGCTTCCTCTCCCACTCGCCGCTTTCTGCTTCTGCTGCCTTCCTAACCTACTTCACCCTCTCTACCCTATCAAATTACCCAAATTTGAACCTGACCGTTAACCCCCCCTTTTATGTTTAGCTCCTCCTACCCTTCTCTTTCCTGCCTAATTTTATTAAACCTCTCGTTCCTTTTCTCTATCTCTCTTACTTCCTATTCCACGCACTGTTTCCCCCATGTTATCATCGCAGCTCAGTAGGCCCTCGCTGCTTTTTCTGTGTCTGAGGCAGGGGCAGACAGCAGCTCAAGCATGGACAGAGCAGCAGGGTACAGGAGGGCTGCTCTGCACACCCAGGTGATGGACAAGAACCATACCTCAGTGAATATCTTAGCAGCAACAAGGAAGATAATAAAGGGCTGGCAGCTAAAGCAGAGATACAGGACTGTTATTCCTGGTTTTTGTTTCATAACAGAAAAAGCCAGTGAAAGTTGTGGGCTATGAGTGGATCCATGGCTTTAAACACTTCCTCTATCTGACAAGGAACAATATGCCAGCTTAGTCCTGATCAAGAGGACATTTTCACAGCTAAAGTCTATGGGGCGGATTTTAAAAGCCCTGTGCGCGTAAATCCTTCCGGATTTACGCGCGCAGGGCACTCGCGCGCCGGCGCACCTATTTTGCATAGGCCGCTGGCGCGCGTAAAGCCCCGGGACGCGCGTAAGTCCCGGGGCTTTCTAAAAGGGGCGTGGCGGGGTGTGGCCGGAGTGACGCCGCGTTTTGGGGGTGGCGCCGCGCATGTCGCGGCGTTTCGGGGGCGGCGATGTGGGCGTGGTTTCGGCCCGGGGGTGTTCCGGGGGCATGGTCGCAGCCTCCAGACCAGCCCCAGGGACTGGAACACGGAGCGGGGCTGCCGACCGGCGCGCGCAAAGGTAGGGGGGGGTTTAGATAGGGCCGGGGGGGTGGGTTAGGTAGGGGAAGGGAGGGGAAGGTGGGAGGAGGGAGAAGGAAAGTTCCCTCCGAGGCCGCTCTGATTTCGGAGCGGCCTCGGAGGGAACAGGCAGCGCGCGCTGGGCTCGGCGCGCGCAGGTTGCACAAATGTGCACCCCCTTGCGCACGCCGACCCCGGATTTTATAAGATACGCGCGGCTATGCGTGTATCTTATAAAATCCAGCGTACTTTTGTTCGCGATCGCGCAATTTTTTAAAATCTACCCCTAAGAGTTCTTTCTATTCATATACTGTATCTTAGCTCTTCATGCATATAGAATTAAGCTTTTCCTCTTCCCTGCCCAGCACCAGGTATGTGAGTGGGTTGCTCATATCTAGAAACTGGACAAATAAAAAAATATATGTGGGCAAATGGCTGAGGTAAGCAGGCAACTCTGCCAATCCTTCCAATATTTATTTTTATTTATTTATTGAATGTATATCTTTCCAATGCTCTTCTAAGTTTTAATGTAGTGAAATGGATTAAAAAAATCCTCTGAGAAATAAATGTCTATCAGCCATGACTGATGAACATGAAAATATTATATCCCAAGATTCCTCATTAAGATACTACAACACTGCACATTCTGGTACAGGCAATGCTACGGAGAAAAATTATCCATAAATATGGAAAGCTTGGTTTCAAACTGCTCTAAACCTAATGCATTCTATGAGATACTGAAGCAATATTCTTTCTTCTCAGACATGGACACCTGTTGGAAGTGCCCAGAGGATCAGTGGCCCAATGAGAAGAGAGATGCCTGCATCCCAAAAGTGATAACCTTCCTGTCCTATGAGGAGCCTTTGGGGATAGCGTTGACTGTCATTAGCATTTTCTTTTTTCTCATCACTGGTGCTATTCTGGGAATCTTCATTAATTACCGAGACACTCCCATAGTGAAAGCCAACAACCGGGAACTCAGCTACATTCTCCTTGTTTGCCTCATGCTCTGTTTCCTCTGCTCATTCATATTCATTGGACATCCTAAGGACATAACCTGCATTCTCCGACAGACTGTCTTTGGGATCACTTTCTCCATCTCTCTCTCCTCCATCCTGGCAAAAACCATCACAGTGGTCATGGCCTTCCAAGCCACCAAGCCTGGAAGCAAGCTCCGGAAATGGATGGGTTCCAGGGTCTCAAACTCTATTGTCCTTTCCTTTTCCCTTATTCAGACTGTTCTGTGTCTTTCCTGGTTGGGCACTGCTCCCCCATTCCCATATCTTAATATGCATTCAGAAACTGGAGCAATTCTAATTGAATGTAATGAAGGGTCAATAATTGCTTTTTACTGTGTTCTGGGTTATCTGGGACTTCTGGCTGGTGTCAGCTTCATTGTGGCTTTCCTAGCAAGAAATCTGCCTGACAGCTTCAATGAGGCCAAGTACATCACCTTCAGCATGCTGGTGTTCTGCAGTGTTTGGGTGTCCTTCATCCCAACGTACCTGAGCACCAGGGGCAAGTACATGGTGGTGGTGGAGATATTTGCTATCCAGGCTTCTGGCGCTGGACTTCTGGGCTGCATCTTTATCCCCAAATGCTATATCATTCTGCTGAGGCCTGATAGAAACAATAAGAAGTACCTGACAAAATATGCAATGACTGAAGTGTCTTAGAAATGATAATAGCAATATTTTCATAAAGGAAAACCAAGTAATCCTATAATAACCAAAATAATTTGTGAATTTTGCTGCAGTTACATTTCACTTCTCATACAATGCAAACATATTTACATTCAGTACATACATGCAAAAATACAGATTAAACAATTTGGGTAGATTTTAAAAGGAACACTCTTCCATGTGCATGTGGTTCCCGGCATGTGCACATGGACGTGTCGATTTTATAACATGCGCGTGCATGTGCGGGCGGCTCGCGCAGGGGGGGTGAAATTCAGTAAATTACGTGTGGTGACACAATCGGGCCTTCCCCAGTTCCCTCCCAGTCCGCGGAGGAAATTTCCCTACCCCCCTTCCTAACTTTCCTTCCCTTTCCCCTCTCCAGCCCAACCCCTAACCCCTACCTACCTACCCGAAATTTTTTTTTTCGACTTACTGCTCCTCCTGATCAGAAGTAGTTTGTGCGCACCAGCTGGCTGCCGGCACGTGCTTTCCCGGGACAGCAGCTAATGGCCGCTGTCCCAGCCAGCCTCTGTCCCACCCTGTCCCACCCCTCCTCACCGAGACAATGCTCTCCAGCCTGTCCCTTTTTCAGGGCCTGGCACTTGTGCATGTATCGGGACTTATGTGCGTGGCTGGGCCCTTTTGAAAATGCACGCGGGCCAGCCAAGCGTGCAAGTCCCGATTTTTATGTGCACGACCGTTTGAAAATTCGGCCTTTACTATTTATGAATCATATGAAGAGTTGGGACATTAGAATATTGATCTGCTTATTTACTCTCTGTTGATCAGACCTATCCAGTTTTGGTCTTACTCCCTTTAAATGTATGGCCTCATAGTATTTGTTTTCTTAGGCAATGAGTTAAAGACATGATTTTATCAACCTGTCAAACATCAATGGAGCCAGTTGGGGACCCAATTACCTTTTGCTTAGATGCCAGCTCCATGAGTGCTATGGCTGCCTGAGTATCTCTGCCATTGGATCTGCTTCTCACATCACCTTTTCAGTCTCCAGGTATCATGGCAGCTGAGGGAAGAAGGGCCATGGAAGAGATCTCAAAGGAGGCAAATTGCTCTCTTTTGTTTTGGGTGATTGAGCAGCCACAGAGCTGGCACGTGTAGCCTTTAGTATGGATGGCAAGCTCATTTCCATAGGAAAATTCCTTACATCGGAGGGGGTGCAAGAAATGTGCTGTAAAGTAAGAACATATAATATCACCTTCTGTTTCAAAGGGGTTTCCATCTCGATTGAGGGTCTTCCCTTCCAAATTTGTATGTTGGGTTCTGGCGTTTTGTCCTGCAAATGGTGAAGTGGACCTTAATATTCAACAGCTTGCATGGACAGGAAGGATACTGATCAATTCCCCTTCATGAACTCTGAGCCTATGCCTCACCCAGTAAGGGCTAAATAAGTGTAGCAGACATAAAACTTCCAAAGGAAAAACTTTATTTTCTATTTTTACTATGGACCAACCTTAAGGTTCATTCTGAATTCTACAATTCTGTTTATATTATACCTCGGTCTCAACCCTGTTTAAACAATCGGATTCTCTCTGTAACATACCCATAACAAAATTCACATCTAAAGGGGATCAAATATAACTTCCCATTCTACTCACACTTTGACTTTCCCTCCAGATTCTGCATAACTGTCCTACTAGTGCAGGTTCTTTGGACAACAGCATTGTAGAAACAATTTTCATTTCCCCAGTATCATTCCCTAAGAGCAAGGGATTGCCTCTTCTGCATTTCACCTCCTGGTCCATTCTCACTTCTACCTCCTAGTTAGTTCCTAGGGAGGAGTTACTCGGGCTCCCCTTGACAGGAAGAGTCCTTACAGGGTCTCACCCCTATTGGGAGGGACTCTGGGCCTACTAGCTCCCAGGCTGGCTACTCTTGGTGGTCACCTCTCTGGGGGTCCCTATTTCCACCTTACTTTAGGAAGGGCAGGAGCTAAAGGACAAACACTAACCAAAGGTTCAAACTTTGGCCTGGAGTTATCAAAATGCGATAAGTATCACATGCGATAGTAAAAGTGGTGTGTTTTATGCTAATATCCAGTTTATAGCAATTTGTGCTAATTACCTACGCAAAGAGCTAAGTTAGTTCATATTACAATAACATTTTCAGACTTTATAATAAGTGCCATACCTGTGTATTTCTTGCATTCAACCACTGGGGGACCATTGTTGTGAGAGAGAAAGAGAGAGAGAGAGAAAAACTATCTATAATGTCCTCTCCCTAGATAGGTATTTATATCCCTATGGGTGGCCCACCTAGTAACTCGAGGTGAGGTTTAGGCATTAGTGTAGGGGGATCGGGCATCCCCCGGTGGGCCGGTCTACCTGGTCACGTGGTCTCGACCGCGTGGATCTTCTTCAGCCCAGCCTCAGCGCCTTCCAGCCAGCCCCTGCCGGAGGCCAAGCCGGCAGGGGCCGAAGAAATACAAATCGAGGCCGGCGCGGGCCGAAGAAATGAAGATGGGAACCTCCAAGCGAGCCCCCACCGGAGAAATTAAAATCAAGGCCGGCGGGGGCCGAAGAAAAGAAGATGGGCACCTCCCAGCCAGCCTCAAGCGGGGGCTGACTGGGCGGCGCCCATCTTCTTTTCTTTGGCCTCCGCCGGCTTTGATTTTAATTTCTTCGGCCTCCGCCGGAGACAGCCGGCCCCCAAAGGCCGACGGGGGCTGAATAAATTAAAATTGAGGTCGGCGGCGGCGGCGGAGGCCGAAGCAAAGAAGATGGGCGCCTCCCAGCCAGCCTCAAGCGGGGGCTGGCTGGGCAGCGCCTATCTTCTTTTCTTCAGCCCCCGCCGGCCTCGATTTTAATTTCTTCAGCCCCCGCCGGAGACCAAGAGGGCTGAAGAAATTAAAATCGAGGCCGGCGGGGGCCGAAGAAGTGAACACCGGTCTGCTAACCGCCGCCGGAGACCAGCTGTTGAACCTTGGATCGGAAGGGTGCTTCTGTATTTATGTGAGAAAGGAACGATGCTTGTGTGTGTGTGTATGAGAAAGGAATGGTGCTTCTGTATGTGTGTATACGGTGTGTATGTGAGAGAGGAATCTGCCAGTTAAAAAAAAAAATTTTGTGCTGGTAGTGCAAATTTTGAAAAGTTGGATGAAAGATTAAATTACTGAATGTTAAGCATCCCTCTTCTAGAAAATAAAATTTAGCAAAGTGGGTAGAGACAAATACTAAAGCAAAAAAAAAAATTAAAATATTTAAAATGTTCATCTCAACAAAATCACAAATTTAAGATACTGATGCCAGGTTTTTTTTGTTTTGTTTTTTTTTAGCATAATTTAAGCATGAAGACTAGAATAGTTCCAATCTGAAATGGTTTTGCTATTTTTTTTAAGCCTTTAGAAAATGTATATTTTTAAATGACTAAGACTGTAATCTTCCCATTTAAAAGGGAAGTTGACTAAGGATGTCTTTTGGTTCCATAATCTCCCACATGAATAATCATACGACTGATAGTTTGAAGAAAGACACTTGCTTTATTGCCTGGAAGCGTAAAACAAGAGAAGCTGTACTGTGTGGGTAGCTGCCCCTTGGGAGGACAGATTAGAACCTGAAGGAAGGGTGTCATTTCGCCTTCTGATAGGAATGTGGTTTTCTTATTTAATGGTTGGGATCATCACTTTCACCTTTAGTAAAAGTGAAAAATGCTGCAAGTCTGAAAGCAAGGTGCTTCTGTGAGTGTAATGTGTATGTGAGACAGGGAGGGTGCTTCTGTGTGTGTGCAAGAGAGGAGCATGTTTTTGGCTGGCTTGTGGCTGTGAGATAGAACATGTGTGTAATTGAGAGCTTGTGTGGAAGTGAAATAGAGAGAGCATGTGTGTGATTGAAAGCCTTTGTGTAAGTAAGAGAGAGCGAGAGCATTGTGTGATTGAGAGAGACTGGCCAGAGAGGTGACATGTGTATGTGTGAGACTGATCAGGGAGATGACTGGTATGTGTGTGTTCGTGAGTGCTTGTGTGTGTGTGTGTGTGAGTGAGTGAGAGAGAGAGAGAGAGACTGGTTGGGGAGATGATTGGTGTATGAGAGACAGAAACTGGTCTTGAGGGTATGACTGGTATGTGTGTGTGTGAGAGAGAGAGAGAAGAGATTGGTTGTGGTCCCTAAGAAAGAGGACCACGAGGACAGCTTCAGCAGCTACTGCTGCTTCTGGCATCGCCTGCAAGGGAAAGGAGTAGGAGAACTGCTGGAGAGGGTAAGTAAAGGTGGCTTTTTAAGTTCATTTTTCTTGATTACCATTTTAATTATTGGGTAGTATGTGATGTGTCTGCTGTTTGAAATATTTTATTGGTGTTTGGAAAAGGTTTCAAAATTTCCTTGAGTCTTTAATTATTGGATATTCTATTCATCAGCTGTTTTGAAATTATTTTATTAGTATGATTTTATAATTATGATTCATGATTTATATATCTTGATTTTATTGATTGTTTCATGAGGAATGGTGACATTTTTGTTTTTCATTGTTGCACTGTATAGAGTCTGGCATGATATGTTTTACAGTTTAGTTTTTGTCTGCACATTTCCATTTATACTTTATGTGGCTTTATTCTGTATTTGGTGAGAGTTTGTGTTCTGCATGCAAAGACTGAGAGGAAGCATTCTTTTAGCATGTGGTTTCTCTGTAGGGATCTGTAGTAGCTTGGCCTGTTCTGTTTTCCTGATAGGAGGTGTATTGATATTTTAGATTCTGGTGTAATATTTGTGGTATTCTTTTTCATAGGTGGGGTTGTTATTCTTTGAGTTTTGGCAAATAGTACTGTGATACGGGAGGACCATGCTGAAATATAGGGGTGTGTACATATATATGTAAATTAAATATGTAAATTATATTGTATATGTAATTGGGTACCCATGGGCCAGTATGGAGAAAAATCCCCCGGGCCACTATTTTCCCTCAATCCGCCCCTGGAACAGAGGTCTCTTGTGAAGATTTGATGACCTACGGAGTGAGGAAACTCACTCCAAGATGATATTTGTGCAAGGTTCTCTCAACCTAGCTTGATGGACTCTCTACCTGCGTAACATCAAGCTAGGTGGAGAGAACATTGCCAAAATCTCATCTTTGAGTGAGTTTCCTCTATCAAATCTTCACACGTCTCACGTTGAATGTCAAAGTGGCCCCTTGGATCTCATCTGATTGTCTAACATCTCAGTCTGATTCTGGATATACAGACTTTCCTTAATATGTGATTCACCTGCCCTGAGGCTATTGAGTTTTCAAGTTACTTTAAATGATTCCCATGCTCAGTTAATCTGGACCTAGATTCAGAAGCAAAATTATGAAACAGAGTTTTTTCCAGCTTAGCCAAGATCCTCCAGACATCTACAATAGTCACATTTGCAGGCTCTTGAGTATCACCACTGTCAAAAGAGACTGATGGAACAGAAGCCTCTCCTGGAGGAGGTTTGAATCCACTAGGCCCGGGTCATTGCCTTTCCTTCATAGCATTCAGTCCTTTTCACTCCCCGACCCCTAACATTCACTGTCTTCCCATCATCCCCACTCATTCACTCCTCATCTCTTCCCCAATCCCTAAGATTCACTGCCAAACATTCATTTCTCCTTTTCATATCCCCAAACATTCAGCCCTCCTCATCTCCCTCCTTCTGCATTCATCCCGCATTGTTACCCCTCATCATTCATTACCTCCTCTCCCCTCATATTTTTCCTTTAGTGCCACCCTTCTCCTGTCCTTAGAGCAACAGGGAGCCCATGCAGGAGACAGGAGTGGAGCAGGCACTGCAGAGAGTCAGAACTTGTTTTCCCTCCGGATCGGATTGGATTGGCTGTGGTGCTGCTGCCCACCAGGTGTTTGCTCTGTGACACAGCCAGCAAGAAGCAAGAGCGACAGGTCAAAAAAGAGCTTTAACATTGTTGGTTTTGAACTTGTGCCAGCAGACAGCTTGCATGGATGAAAACGGGCCTGGGAGGCTAAAGCACTGAGGATGGGGGTGACATTATAACATCTTTTGGGTGCAGATAAATATGCATTTACCTGCATACAAAGGGGTAGATTAAAAAAAAAAATATGCGTGCGCGTCCATGTGTGCGAGGTATCCGGCATGCACACATGGACCCGCACGCTGGTGCGCACGTGTTATAAAATAGGGGGCGGCGCGCGCAAGGGGGGGTAGAATTTGGCAACTTTTGCGCGATGATGCATTGTGGCCTTCCCCAGTTCCCTCCCAGACCTCTCCAATTAAGGAGTGGACTAAGAGGGAACTTTCCCTACCCCGCTACCCCTAACCTCCCTTCCCCTTCCCCTCTCCTCCCCACCCTCTAAAACCCCCCCTTTTTTTTTTTTTAACCTTTTAATCGGCAAGTTACTTCAGGGTCCGACCCGAAGTAACTCGCATGCGCCGACAGCTGGCCGGTGCACGAGGCTCCAGGACAGCGAGGAATGGCGCTACCCCGCCCGGCCCCACTCACAACCCCGGCCCAAGCTTCCCCCCCCCCCCCCGGGACTGCCCCTTCACAGATGCCTGGCTCTTGTGCGCATAGCTCCCGTTTTTTTTACGCGCGGGGGTGTTTTAAAATTCAGCCGGAAGGTTTGATTATGACTCCTTTAATGGCCTTAGCATGCACTTGAGTCTTTAGGGGGTAATTTTCAAAAGGATTTACATGTGCAAATGCAACTGCTATTGTAGCAATTTTCAAAAGCCATTTACCTGCATAAAATGCACTTATGCGGGCAAATCATATGTGCAACTCAATGGCAGATATTTTAGCAATTTTCAAAAACCCACTTCCATGGGTAAAGTACATTTACATGTGTAAAACCCATTTTTAAGTATGTAAATGCTTTTGAAAATCAGGTCCTTAGTGCGTAGGCCGTCTAGTATTTAATCTCTAGTATTTAATTATCCAATTAATCACACCCCAATATCTAAACCACATCCACTAATAAATTATTCTTGGATTGTTATTTAAAAAGCACATTTTGTAAAGGAGGAAAAGACTTCAGATACCAAATCAACAATTGTTCAATTATCGATTTGGTAGAGGGCAAAATCATTAGTCAGAAAACCTATTTTTGATTTTATGGGAAATCTACTGTTACATTTATTTATTCAACTATGTTTCTGTAATATTGATTTTGCACTTTTCTAAAAAAATGTTAGAAACCACTGATCTTTTATATTATTTTGTGAACCATCTAATTGTTCTTATTTATAGACCTTGAACATTCCTTCTTATAAAATATTGTACAATCCAACTACAAAACACTGTTATACTAAACCTCTTAGCAGGCAATAACTTTCCTTTTTATAAAATAACTTTTATGATAAAGTGCTTGCTGTTTTTAAGCAATGAATACATTTAAGAATTCCCGTTGCACTTAGCTTTCATTTGATGATGAACTAAGTCAGAAGTGGTGTGAGGTTAGAAAATTAGAACATAAGAACATGCCATACTGAGTCAGACCAAGGGTCCATCGAGCCCAGCATCCTGTTTCCAACAGTGACCAATCCAGGCCATAAGAACCTGGCAAGTACCCAAAACCTAAGTCTATTCCATGTTACCATTGCTAATGGCAGTGGCTATTCTCTAAGTGAACTTAATAGCAGGTAATGGACTTCTCCTCCAAGAACTTATCCAATCCTTTTTTAAACACAGCTATACTAACTGCACTAACCACATTCTCTGGCAACAAATTCCAGAGTTTAATTGTGCATTGAATAAAAAAGAACTTTCTCCGATTAGTTTTAAATGTGCCACATACTAACTTCATGGAGTGCCCCCTAGTCTTTCTATTATCCGAAAGAGTAAATAACCGATTCACATCTACCCGTTCTAGACCTCTCATGATTTTAAACACCTCTATCATATCCCCCCTCAGCCATCTCTTCTCCAAGCTGAAAAGTCCTAACCTCTTTAGTCTTTCCTCATAGGGAAGCTGTTCCATTCCCCTTATCATTTTGGTAGCCCTTCTCTGTACCTTCTCCATCGCAATTATATCTTTTTTGAGATGCGGTGACCAGAGGCATTATGATATTTTCTGTTTTATTCACCATTCCCTTTCTAATAATTCCCAACATTCTGTTTGCTTTTTTGATTGCCACAGCACACTGAACCGACTATTTCAATGTGTTATCCACTATGATGCCTAGATCTCTTTCTTGGGTTGTAGCACCTAATATGGAACCTAACATTGTGTAACTATAGCATGGGCTATTTTTCCCTATATGCCATCACCTTGCACTTATCCACATTAAATTTCATCTGACATTTTGATGCCCAATTTTCCAGTCTCACAAGGTCTTCCTGAGTCAGACCAAGGGTCCATCGAGCCCAGCATCCTGTTTCCAATCTGCTTGTGATTTAACTACTCTGAACAATTTTGTATCATCTGCAAATTTGATTCTCACTCGTCGTATTTCTTTCCAGATCATTTATAAATATATTGAAAATTAAGGGTCCCAATACAGATCCCTGAGGCATTCCACTGCCCACTCCATTCCACTGAGAAAATTGTCCATTTAATCCTACTCTCTGTTTCCGGTCTTTTAGCCAATTTGCAATCCATGAAAGGACATCGCCACTTATTCCATGACTTTTTACTTTTCCTAGAAGCCTCTCATGAAGAACTTTGTCAAACGCCTTCTGAAAATCCAAGTATACTACATCTACCGGTTCACCTTTATCCACATGTTTATTAACTGCTTCAAAAAAGTGAAGCAGATTTGTGAGGCAAGGCTTGCTTGCCTTGGGTAAAGCCATGCTGACTTTGTTCCATTAAACCATGTCTTTCTATATGTTCTGTGTTTTTGATGTTTAGAACATTTTCCACTATTTTTCCTGGCACTGAAGTCAGGCTAACCGGTCTGTAGTTTCCCGGATCGCCCCTGGAGCCCTTTTTAAATATTGGGGTTACATTTGCTATCCTCCAGTCTTCAGGTACAATGGATGATTTTAATGATAGGTTACAAAATTTTACTAATAGGTCTGAAATTTCATTTTTTTAGTTCCTTCAGAACTCTGGGGTGTATACCATCCGGTCCAGGTGATTTACTACTCTTCAGTTTGTCAATCAGGTCTACCACATCTTCTAGATTCACCATGATTTGATTCAGTCCATCTGAATTATTACACATGAAAGCCTTCTCCAGTACAGAGATGTGAGATCAGAGAACTGAAGCAAATAAATACAGATGGTTATTAGGAAGAATAAAGATGCCCTTTCAGGGCATACATAGCGAGCAGATAATAAAATGAGGGGATTCTTTAGAGTGGTGGACAATTTGTTGGGGAATTAGAGGACTGATTAACTAGTATGAATCCCTTCCTGTAGCCAGTTTGAGAATATCTTTAGAGACAAGATGCAGAAGTTAGAATTGATGTTGGACACAGGAAGGTGGGATGGGATGGTGGAAGAGTATGGTATTCGAAATAGGAGAAATTGAATATCTCTTGCCAGTCATACCGCAGACATAGAATGGATAGAGTCTTTATTGTACTGCTGTAGATAGATGTTAGAAGCAGGAAGGTAAGGCACTGATCCACGAAGTGCCAGTATGTTCAACAGGCTCACATGTATAGTCTCACCCAGATGTTCACGATAGGCGGGAGTCCGCAGTGCAGGTAATGCCGCAGTTGGTGGGTGGAGCTGGAGCACCGGATCATAGAGGTACTCACAGGAATGAAGGCTTCTTCCTGGTGGTGGAATGGTGGGACCGAAGGTCCGTGGTGCAGGATATAAGGCAGATAGGCCCTTGAGGAGCGAGTACCTGATAGTCTGATATCCTGAAATGTAGAAGAGAGAAAGACCTCCGAGGAGCGATTGTCTTAGTGAGGACCCCGAAGGGTAGTTGGAAGTGAGAGACCCCCGAGGAGCGGGTGTCTAGAGCTTCTACTGGAGCAAGGCCCTTGGAGTGAAAGCAGTATCTAAGCATGCAGCTTAGAGCAGTCAGAGTAGCTTAACTGAAGTATTTGCTAACTCAAGGTGGTAGTGGAAGGGGAGGCTAGACATACCCAGAGGTACTGACGTCATGCGGTGGGGCCGCCCCCGAAGTTCCCGCCATGACGTGTATTTGAACGTAGGAGGTGTGTGCGCTCGCCCCCTAGGAGGCCATGGGAGTGAGCAAGGTGGACTGGTATGCCCATGCTGGTTTGGAAACACCGAGACCCTCGGCACTCGGCACCAGAGGCAGCCATCTTGCCCAAGGAGAGAGAAAGAGGTAAGGCAGAGCAGTCGCTGCCATCTGTGACCGATGGACGCAACAGTTTGATGAGCTGAAGTTAGAGAAACAATGAGACAAGGCAGTGACTAGGGCCAGAGGGATGCTATGCTACACAGAAAGAGGCATAATCAACAGGAAAAGGCAGATGATAATGCCCCTGGAAAGGTCACTGGTGGTTTAATTCTGGAGGCCATGTCTCAAAAAAGATAGGATAGTATATGTATTTATTTAAAATATTTCTTACCCGCACCCTCCAGGGTGGGTTCCAAATGATACATACATAAAATAAATCAGACAACATCAAATAAAACATACATACAAATATACTGAGTAACATAAACATCACATAAACAGAGTCCAGAGAAAGGAAATCAAAATGGTAGAGGGTCTGCACCAAAAGACATATGAGATGAGACTTAAGGATCTAAATATGTTTACCCAAGAGAAGAAGAGAGACTGGGGGGAGGGGAGAGATGGAGGGGATATGATACAGACTTTTAAATACCTGAAATTTATTAAAAATACTATCAATCTGGCAGGGGCATCCAAGGGGATCCCCCCCCCAATACAACACTCTCTAGTGCCTGCCCCCCCCCCCCCCCCGAGAATGCCCATGGCATTCGAAGACCCAAATCTCTCCTGATCAAACTCTCCGGTCACCCAGTCGAAGAACCTGATCAGATTCATCTGACAAGACCTACCTCTGGGAGAGGCAGAGTTCCTTGGATCTTGCAATCCACTCTATTCCAGAAACTGCATTATGGGCTAAAAGTCTGTTTTAGCAGCAATTCCATTCATTTGTTCACCACCAGGCTCAGTGCAATAGATTTATCTGAGCCTATTCTTTTGCTATTTTATTGGTTCATTGTCCCATTTTACTAGTTTTTCAGAATACATATTGTTCTTTTATTTGTCTTCTCATTGTGTGTTTTAATCCTGTCATTTTGTTTTTATTTGTTAAATGAGATTTAATGTTTTGTCTTGTTACCTGCTTTGAGCATCATTTTGGAAAGGCAATTTAAAAATCCAACTATGTAAGTAACTAACTAAATTCCTGTGCCAGTCTGATGAAAGGAATTATAACCTACCAACAATCCCATTTGCATTATCCAATTATTTTTACAGAGGATAATAATGATTACGAATCATCTTTAGTGGCATTCCGAATGCCTAGATACTCTTGTGTTGATTTCAGTCCACTCAACTGAAACAACTGACAACAAACGTCCTGTCTCATTACTTTTTAGATAGTTCTGAGAGAGATGCCTTTCAATGGCTCCAAAAGTAGTCTAATGCAGTGCCATATCACCTACACAGTTCATAAAACTGTTTCTCTTTGATTGTAAACTAAATTGAACCTTGATCAATTTTATTCATTGCCCTACCAGTTCCATCTTCCCTAAATAGTCCTTAGCATACATCTGTCTATAACCCTCTTGGATACTTAAGACAATGTGGGGGTTGATTTTTAAAAAGAAGTCTGTGTACATTGGCCTAGGCATCTAAATCTAGGCAACATTTTTAGTGGAACTTAGACACCTTGAATTTATGGCTGAAAATGCTCTGAACATTAGGAGCCTAAAATTGAGGCCCCTATATTCAGGCCTACTATTTATTCAGTCACATTTAGGTCCCTAAGGCCTGGATTCTCTAAGGTCGCAGACCTTAGCAAATCTAGCGATAATGGGGGGCGGGGGGGGGGGGGGGGGGGCAAAGTGGGGGAGGGGCGGGCCTGCGAAAGCCGGCAGCCATCGCACCACTGAGCGAAACTGGCGGCGATAAGGGTCCTTACCTTTTGCCGCCAGCGATGTGTCCGCGGCGTCAGCCCCTGTGCCGCCCTGACTACTCCTCTTCTGGGGCCGACTTCACCCTGACTCCACCCCCATTTAATGATCGCGTGCGATCGCTTTTGAAAATGACCCCCTAAGTTAGCCACCTAGGGACAACTAGTGAAAACTGGCAACCAAATTTTGGAACTCAGCATGTAGTTTTTTTCAGGAAGTTCTTGGCTTGTAACTCTTTTAAGTGAGGCAGCTAGACTTTCTGCTATCATATGCCTTTACTGCATGAGGACAATTTTCAAAGCTATTTGCATAGGTAAATAGCAATTCACCCACATAAATCAGTTGTCTGATAACTGTCCTCTCTCTATCTGGCTGAGTATGAGTGGCGCTTCACAGCATGAGAACCATTTGTCCCATTTAGGGAAGCATTCCACAGGGCCAGATAGGCAAATAATGCACATGGATCTCATTTTCAGGTCTACGCACATTTTTTCCATGACAAATTTACCCACACAAAATGTAGATGATGTTTCAGATATTTTATACAAGCATGGATAGGCAATGATTTAATTTGGGGATATTACTAGAAAGAAATGATATATCACATTCAAGGAATTAAATGGTTGTGCCAAATGTTGCCACATCTGGAGACATAAAGAGAAACCAAATTAAAAGTCACCAGAAGACATTCATACTAACATGCTGCTTGGATTTGGACCTTGGTCCCCAGTTTATTACCAACTAATATATCCTAGTTTCTTTCCTGATTAGCAATTAAACTAAAAACATACTGTTGCGGTCCCGGTCGCTAGGCTAGCGACCGGGTCCTTACCTTGTCTCCGGTTCCCCCATGCCTGCCGCGATTCGCCGCTCCTGGGCCCGACTCGACCGCGTGGCAGCGGCTCTCCCCACGTGGAGACGCCGCTGAGGCCCGTGCCTGACTCCTCCCCCCGCTGGGGAACGCGCGCGCGGACGGCTTTTGTAGGTCCAGCACCCGGAAGTGCTGAACCGCCCCGCTTTTGACGTCAGACGCCGGCTCCCTATTTAAACCGGCGTCTGTCTCTCCTACCTTGCCTTTGCAACGAGGTCGCTCTCTTGAGTGCTTAGTTGCTTCCAGCTCTGGTTCCTGCTTTTCCAGCCGTGCCGTGCTCCAGCTCTGGTTCCTGCTTGTCCAGCCTTGCCGTGCTCCAGCTCTGGTTCCTGCTTGTTCCAGCCGTGCCTTGCTCCAGCTCTGGTTCCTGCTTGTTCCAGCCGTGCCTTGCTTCCAGCCCAGGTCTCTGCTTGTTCCAGCCGTGCCTTGCTTCCAGCTCCGGTTCCTGCTTGTTCCAGCCGTGCCTTGCTTCCAGCTCCGGTACCTGCTTGGTCCAGCCGTGCTCAGCTTCCGGCTCCGGTTCCGGCGTGTTCCTCTGCAGTCAGCCAAGACCCTTGGTCTTCTTCACGATTCTCCTTGTCTTCAGCCAGCCGCGACCCTTGGTCTTCTTCACGACTCTCCTTGTCTTCAGCCAGCCATGACCTTCGGACTTCTTCACGATTCTCCTGTCTTCAGCCAGCCATGACCTTTGGACTTCTCCACGATTCTCCTGTCTTCAGCCAACCACGACCCTCGGACTTCGCCGGATCTCCTAAGTCCCAGCGACCCGGACCCCTACGGGCTTCTCCTGGGGGGGCCTCGGGTTTCCAGGGTGAAGACTTTGCCAGTTCGCTCCAGCTTAGCTCCGCCTCCCGGCTCCTTATCATCTATTGGGGTCTGTCTCCAATCAGCCGGCCCAAGGGTCCACTAATTGACTCATTTCATAACAGTTTGCAAAGGCCATGGACCCGGCGGACGCTTCGCCCATGCAGGCCATTCCCGGAATGGCCCAACGAATTCAGCAACAGCAGCAATGCCTGGAGGTATTGGCTGCTACAGTGGATAGGCTAGCAAGCCGTCTGGACGCTAACCCGCTGGAGGTGGTACAACTTCCACCTCCGCCTGTGCCGCAGCCTACTGTGCAAACTCAACTTCCGGTGCCCACTCGTTACTCCGGGGACGCTATGTCTTGTAGAGCTTTCCTGAACCAATGTTTCATCCGTTTCACGTTATTACCTGGACAGTTCCCCTCTGATGCCGTCAAGGTGGCATATATTTTGTCACTGCTGGATGGGAAGGCCATGCTATGGGCCTCGCCCTTGTGGGAACACCAGGACACCATGCTTAATAATTTGCAAGATTTTGTGGCTCATTTCAAACAGACTTTCGATGAACCTGCCCGTACGACTACAGCTACCACAGAGATACTACAGCTAAGACAAGGGCCCCGTTCTCTGGCGGATTACGCAATAGAATTCCGCACCTTGGCAATGGAACTCGGCTGGCAGGATGACTGCTTGCGAGGGATTTTCCTGGAGGGACTCGCAGCGCGTATCAAGGACGAACTGATGGCCCGGGATATTCCCTCCACCTTGAATGAAGTAATCGATCTGGCAGGGAGGATTGACCGACGCTTGCAACAACGGGCCAAGGAAGGTCGAGTTCCCCGTCGGCCGGTTTCACTGGCACCTTCATTTTCCCGATCTCTAACAGCGCCTCACAAGACACAGTCCACTGCCAGCAATTCTTCGGAAGAGCCCATGCAGCTTGGGCGAGCACCTTTGACCGAAGATGAAAAGAAGCGACGCCGCACTCTGGGCTCTGCTTGTATTGCGGTACCAAGGGCCATTTCCTGGGTCAATGTCCTGAGAGACCGGGAAACGGTCGAGTCTAGAGAGAAGGGAGGAGATTCCCCTAGGCTGTATTAATCCTGCTCCTCAATGTACGGTTCCTGTCACGTTGGAGTACCCCGGAGGCTCCTTCCGGACCCTGGCTTTTATTGATTCTGGAGCCGGTGGGAACTTTATCCTGGAAGAATTAGTACACCAGTTGGGACTATCTACAAAGCGTCGGGTACCCCCGCTACGAGTGACGTCCATTCGTGGAACCCCTTTACCCGGTTACATCTCTGAAACCACGATGCCACTCACCTTACGAACTGGTACACTTCACACTGAGACAATCTCTTTTCTGCTACTCGAGAAATCAGTGCATCCCGTGGTCTTGGGACTCCCCTGGCTGCAGCAGCACGCTCCAGTGATCCACTGGGATACACTCCAAATTGCTCACTGGAGTCCTTACTGCATCAAAAACTGCCTGGACCCCCTTCCGAAGCCAGAGGTACTGCTCTCTCACACAGCTCTGGAACTTCCTCTACAGTACCAGGAATTCTCTGATGTCTTCTCTAAGCAAAAGGCAGAACTCCTTCCGTGCCATCGGCCCTTTGACTGTGCCATTGACCTACTCCCAGGTTCTACTCCCCCGCGGGGTAGGGTCTACCCTCTTTCATTACCAGAAACTCGTGCTATGTCAGACTACATTACGGAGAACCTCGCTAAGGGCTTCCTTCGCCCTTCCCACTCCCCAGCAGGAGCCGGCTTCTTTTTCGTGGGTAAAAAGGACGGCTCCCTCAGGCCTTGCATAGACTATCGAGGGTTGAACTCCATCACAAGGAAGGATCGGTATCCCCTGCCTCTGATCCCGGAACTACTTGATTGATTACAAGGAGCAAAGGTGTTCACAAAGCTGGATCTACGTGGGGCTTACAATCTGGTTCTATTCGTCCGGGGGACGAGTGGAAGACAGCATTCAATACTCGTGATGGGCATTACGAGTATTTGGTGATGCCTTTTGGCCTATGTAATGCCCCTGCTGTCTTCCAGAACCTTATGAATGAGGTACTCCGGGAAATGCTTCATTCTTTTGTCATAGTATACCTCGATGACGTCTTGATATATTCTCAAGATCTCTCTACGCATCGTCAACACGTCAAGAGGGTGTTACAAGCCCTTAGAGACAATCACTTGTATGCCAAACTTGAGAAATGCCAGTTCGAATGCGAGACCCTGCCGTTCTTAGGGTACATTGTTTCCTCGTCTGGCTTCCAGATGGACCCAGGAAAAGTTGCAGCTATTATCGATTGGCCTCGTCCGTCTGGCTTGAAGGCCCTCCAACGCTTCCTTGGCTTTGCCAACTTTTACAGACACTTTATACCCCACTATTCCCGAATGGTAGCTCCTCTCACCGCGCTTACCCGCAAAGGAGCCAACACTCACGATTGGCCTCCTACCGCCGCCAGTGCTTTCGAGGAACTAAAACAGGCATTCTTAGCGGCGTCGTGCTTACGTCATCCGGATCCACGACGCCCCTTCATTGTGCATAGACTACTTGCCAGGTTCTTCTGGCCTGGATTGGCCACTGTTGGAAACAGGATGCTGGGCTTGATGGACCCTTGGTCTGACCCAGTATGGCATTTTCTTATGTTTTCTTATGTTCTTATGTGGAGGTCGATGCCTCTAACTTGGCGGTCGGAGCAGTCCTCAGCCAACACGATACCTCCGGCAAGTTAATGCCATGTTCCTACTTCTCCAAAAAGTTCTCGCCTGCCGAATGTAACTATGGCATCGGGGACAAAGAACTTTTAGCCATCAAGTTAGCCTTCGAAGAATGGAGACAGTGGCTGGAAGGAGCCAACCACCCGGTGACTGTGTACACTGACCATAAGAATTTACTGTATTTAGCTCAAGCCCAACGACTGAATCCACGACAAGCGAGATGGTCACTCTTCTTCAGTCGTTTCAATTTTGTTCTCAAGTATCGACCAGCAGAAAAGAATATTCGTGCCGATGCCCTGTCTCGCACCACTCAGCTAGAGGAGGAGGAGGATTCGCCACAACCTATCCTGGATCCTGCATGCGTCCAGCTAACTACCACTTCACTTGACTCTATAAATAAAACTCTGGTCCCGAAAAGGCTCAGGAAAAAAGTCTTGTCTTGGGGGCATGACTCATTATCCGGAGGACATGCCGGCAGACACAGAACTTTGGACCTCATGAAGCGCTTCTATTGGTGGCCAGGGCTTCGACGAGACGTCTCGCTCTATGTTAACTCTTGCCCCACCTGCGCTTTGCAAAAACCACTAACTGGCCCTCAGAGAGGGTTATTACAACCATTACCGGTGCCTACGGAACCGTGGACACATATAGCCATGGACTTTGTGGTTGAACTGCCGCCTTCTCAAGGCAAGACTGTGGTATGGGTCACGGTTGACCGCTTTTCTAAAATGGCTCACTTCGTGCCTTTACCCAAACTACCTTCTGCTACTGAGTTGGCTTCTCTGTTCAAGCATCATGTGTTTCGCATCCATGGCTTGCCTCAGGACATTGTGTCAGATAGAGGCCCTCAATTCATGGCCAGATATTGGAGGGCTTTGTGCAAAAAATTTAAGATCCAGTTAAGTTTCTCTACCGCTTTCCACCCGCAAAGTAACGGCCAAACAGAGCGCATGAATCGCTCCTTAAAATTGTTCTTGCGAGCATTTATCAACCACAAACAAGACAATTGGGTGGATCTTCTACCTTGGGCAGAGTTTGCCTACAACAATCAGGTACATACGGCGACAGGAGAGTCACCCTTCCAAATTGTGTATGGCAAGCAGCTTAAACCACCACTGCCCTTATCGGTACCCATCTCTTCTCCAGCCGCCCAGTTAACCGCTGATCAACTGGGTAAACTTTGGACCTCTACGCAACTTCGACTTCAGAAGGTCGCACGCACTGCCAAGCGCTACTATGATCGACACCGGAAACCTGCTCTTTCGTTTCTCCCTGGCGATCGTGTTTGGTTGAGTACAAAAAACATTCATTTACGACAACCTTCCAAGAAGCTATCACCCAAGTTCTGTGGCCCTTTTCGTGTAGCCGAAAGGATAGGGTTAGTGTCCTATCGTCTACGCCTTCCTACCACTCTCCGCATCCATGATGTCTTCCACGTCTCCTTGTTAAAACCAGTGATTCTTTCCAGGTTTCATCCCAAACCACTCAAAGATGGTTCCACTCCCACAGCTGAGGATCCCACATTTCAGGTACGAGAGGTCCTGGATGCTCGATTTGCCAACAGGCGTTGGGAGTACTTGCTGGCATGGGAGGGTTGCGGGAACGAGGACAATACGTGGGAGCCTGCCCGCAATATCTTGGACAAAAACCTCCTGCAGCAGTTTCATTTAGACCATCCTGACAGGTCTGGTCCTCTGAAGAGGGGGCGTAAAGGGGGGGGGGGTACTGTTGCGGTCCTGGTCGCTAGGCTAGCGATCGGGTCCTTACCTTGTCTCCGGTTCCCCCATGCCCGCCGCGATTCGCCGCTCCTGGGCCCGACTCGACCGCGTGGCAGCGGCTCTCCTCATGTGGAGACGCCGCTGAGGTCCGTGCCTGACTTCTCCCCCTGCCGGGGAACGCGCGCGAGGGGACGGCTTTTGTAGGTCCAGCACCCGGATGTGCTGAACCGCCCCGTTTTTGACGTCAGACGCCGGCTCCCTATTTAAACCTGCGTCTGTCTCTCCTACCTTGCCTTTGCAACGAGGTCGCTCTCTTGAGTGCTTAGTTGCTTCCAGCTCTGGTTCCTGCTTGTCCAGCCGTGCCGTGCTCCAGCTCTGGTTCCTGCTTGTCCAGCCGTGCCGTGCTCCAGCTCTGGTTCCTGCTTGTTCCAGCCGTGCCTTGCTCCAGCTCTGGTTCCTGCTTGTTCCAGCCATGCCTTGCTTCCAGCCCAGGTCTCTGTTTGCTCCAGCCGTGCCTTGCTTCCAGCTCCGGTACCTGCTTGGTCCAGCCGTGCTCAGCTTCCGGCTCCGGTTCCGGCGTGTTCCTCTGCAGTCAGCCAAGACCCTTGGTCTTCTTCACGATTCTCCTTGTCTTCAGCCAGCCGCGACCCTTGGTCTTCTTCACGATTCTCCTTGTCTTCAGCCAGCCGCGACCCTTGGTCTTCTTCACGACTCTCCTTGTCTTCAGCCAGCCACGACCTTCGGACTTCTTCACGATTCTCCTGTCTTCAGCCAGCCACGACCTTTGGACTTCTCCACGATTCTCCTGTCTTCAGCCAGCCACGACCCTCGGACTTCGCCGGATCTCCTAAGTCCCAGCGACCCGGACCCCTACGGGCTTCTCCTGGGGGGGCCTCGGGTTTCCAGGGTGAAGACCTCGCCAGTTCGCTCCAGCTTAGCTCCGCCTCCTGGCTCCTTATCATCTATTGGGGTCTGTCTCCAATCAGCCGGCCCAAGGGTCCACTAATTGACTCATTTCATAACACATACATTTCTCAGCGGGAGTGTCTTACCCCTCACAGAGTGCTGGTTTAGGGGATTCTCTGAAGTCAAGGAATGGGTAAACCTCACCAGCATGAGCCAACTTTACCACCCTCCAGGACAAAGTCTTCATCCATGGTGAAGGGGGTCATCTTCTGGAGTTCCAGCTTGCATCCAGTGGCTAGAGCTTCCCCCATGGGAACAGCAGAAGATTCAGCCAATCAGAAAGCCTCATTTCCTCACCCTCTCTCACAATGCCCCTGGTTTCATTGCAGGAAGCTGAGATGATACAGAGTGAAAGAAAAAGGGAAAACAAGGCAAAGTGAAGCATAAGCAGTGAAAGCGATCAAACGCACAAGATGTGATCTAGAGAGAAGGAAAAGGATAAAAAAAAAGATGAGAAATAGAAAGCCAGACAGAAGAGACCACGAGAGAGCCAGAGAAAGATGCACCACAGAGTTCATAGTCTGGAAAGGAAGTATCCAGGGAAGAGGCAGAAAAAAGGTCAAATAAAACAGTTTGAAAGCCGGAGAGACGAGGATATTTAAAATGATTTCACACACAAACAACTGCAACACATCTGTCTTTGGAGGCAATGAATTTATATCTTCTCTGCTTGGGGACTGTTTTACTGACCCTGGAATTCTAGAGCTAAATTAAAAAGTGGTTCTCAGGTGCCTTCCTATACGCATTACATGATTAGTAGGTGTGTGACTACACGATTGAATTCAGAACTTTAGCCTCTGAACTCCATTGGGAGGAACGCATTCTTTGGACCATCTTTCTTGAAGGACTATCCGCTAAAATTAAGGACAAGCTGGCAGCTCAGGAACTCCCTTCTTCATTGAACTCCATCATTGAACTAGCAACTAAGATTAACCGCCATCTGCAAGAAAGGGCTCGTGAGACTCTGGGTTTGAGCAGGCATATGACAGTTCCTTGTCCTCCACACTCTTCTTCTTCTCCAGTTCCCCATACTTCATCTTTCTCTGAAGGAACTACAGAAGAACCTAGGCAGTTAGGACGTGTGCTGCAGCACATTGAGCTGACAATTTTAAAGTATTATCTACTATGATGCCTAGATCTTTTTCCTGGGTGGTAGGCGATTCGACCGGGTAACGGTTCTCCATAGATTGAAGCAATGCACAAGGACGTTTCGAGAGGATGGGTATTGATACCCATGAGTTGAACTAAGTCTTTAAGGATAAAATTACCACCTGCTCCGAAATCTACCAGAGAAAGGACAGGAAACGATCGAGAGTCCCAGACTATGGTAACAGGCACGAATATTTAAGGGGCCGGATGTGTTGCGCCAAAGTTCAGGATCCCAACTGAACTTAGGCCAGGGAGTTTCCCGGATGGACTGGGCAAGTCTGTAGGTGATGGCCGGGTGCTCTGCAGTACAGGCACAGGACTGTTTGTCTCCGCCAGAGGCGCTCTTCCAGAACAGATGCCCACGACCCAATTGCATGGGTTTGTCGGTCTTAGCCACAGCAGAATTCCCACCAGTAGTAGAGTTGGTAGCAGCTGGCGAGTAGGAACGGAACCGAGGGGGTTTCTTGGACATCCGATTCTCCCAATGATGCTCTTGAAGACGATGGTCAATTCAGCCAGTTAGATCAATAAGATCCTCGAGAGAGGAAGGGAGCTCTCATGCTGCCAATTCATCCTTTAGTTGCGGGGAGAGCCTATCCAGGTAGATAGTTCGCAGGCAGTCTTCCTGCCAAGTGAGTTCAGATGCTAAAGTCCGTAATTCGATGGTGTAGTCGAAGAGGCTTCTTTGGCCTTGTCGAAGGTGTAATAGACTAGTACTTGCCACGGCATGCCGCCCAGGATCATCAAAGGTTCGCCGGAACACGGCCACGAACCGAGACAGTTCCCGTAGGAGTATGTCCGATCGCTCCCACAAGGGAGAAGCCCACGCCAGCACCTTTCCTTCTAGGCAAGACAAGATGAAGGTGACCTTGGTTATTTCATCCTGAAAGATGGAGGGCTGAAGAGCAAACTGCATGTAGCACTGGTTAATAAACCCTCTGCACAGTTTGGAGTCACCGTTGAAATGAGGCGGCACTGGCAGGGCCAGTAAGGCGCTGGAGGAGGAAGTAGACGGCTGTGGCGAAGAGGAAGCCGTCGCTGGAACTGGGTTGCTGAACATGGCATCTAGCCATGTATGCAGATGCTCGAGGGAAGAGGCCAGAGCCTTGAGAAACTGGTTCTGTTCTTGTACCTTTAAGGCCAGGCCAGGAATAGCCTGGAGGGCATGCGGCTCCGCTGAGTCCATGACCTTTGCAATCTGTTGCGCCAGAAGTAGACCCTTCAACTGCGGTGGGGTTGACGCTACCCATAGGAGGGATCCTATGGGTCTCCACTGTTGGCAGGCAGAGAGGGCTGATGGTCAGAGGCCGGCTGGTGCTTCACCAATACCAGACCTCGTTCCCCGCGGGTTGAGCCTTTGGGTGCTGGGGCCGGCTGGACTTTGGTGGCTTCCGTCGGTGGTTGTCAATGGGTGGATCGAGGTCAGCCCAGAGGCAGCAGCAGATATAGGTATCAGCCTGTACTGGACAAGGCGGAGTCCCGGAGACCTGGGCGCCAATAGGAACACAGTCTGACTGGGGGCGCCCGAGCAAGAGCAGGCCGAAGACTGAATAAGCCACGTCCAGGACAAGGGCTGAAGAGGCATCGTTGAGCAAGCTGGGTGCAGGGCTGGCAGAATTCTGGAAGCGGTGGCAAGCAAGGCAAAGGTCTAGATGAGGAGAGAATCAAATGGATGGTCAGACGAAGCAGAAATCCAGGGCTGGAGAGAGGCAATGGAGTAGTCAGGCAATGCAGAGGTCTGGGGCTGGAGAGAGGCAATGCAGAGGTCTGAGGCTGGAGAGAGGCAACGGAGTAGTCGGGCAAAGCAGAGGTCAAACCAGGTCAGCAATCTGAAGGGGAGAAGGAGGAACAGGAACACAGGAACGAGGAAACAGGAATTAAGATACTCAGGATCAGGAACCAGGAACAGACGAAGCAACGAGCACTCGACTAGTGAGGGGACCTGTTGCAAAGCCAATCTGAAGAAGTGGAGCCCGGGCTTATATACCGGAGCTCGCTGACGTCATCATCTGGGGTCACGGCTAAGTTCCCGACGCGGGCCCTATTTATGGTTTAGCTGTGCACGCGTGATTAGAATGGCGTCTCCCTGCGGGCCACGCGGAGAGGCCTGACACAGAACACCAGAAGCTGTAGCAGTGCCGGAAGTACCAGGGGAGGCCTAAGGACGGAGCCGGTGGCCCACAGCTGCCAGAGACGAGGGACCAGCCACTGGATTACTTTGAAAGAGGTGAGGGGGCCGAGCCACGGATCTGCCGCGGCCGGTGTGCCTAACACACAAGCTGTTACTCCCACAGGTTTCCTCATACACACATACTCCCTCTCTTTCACACATATACAGACTGTCACTCTCACAGGCTTCCTCACATACACACACACAAGCTCTTACTCACAGACTCCATCACATGCACACACACACACATACACAATGCTTTCATTCTTGCAGACTCCCTCACTCACACAATGCTTTCAGTTTCACAGATTCTATCACACAAATGCACACACAGAGGCTTCCACAGTACTAAATCATCTCTCTCACAAATCATCTCTCACTCCTACAGCCTCCCTCATGCATACATACAGGACCTCTTTTTCACAGCTTTCTCAAGCCTGAATAGGCAGAATCCATATGGTAGAGTGTGATTTTCACTTGGAACGATGGTATATACAACCTCTAAATAAATACATAAATGCACACACACACACACACACACACACACTGGCTCTCACTCACAGGCTTTCTCTCATGAGCAGGCCACTCACACACAATCAGGCTTTCTCACGCCCACATGCCCTCTCATAGGCTCCCTCACACACACACATAATGCTCTCACAGGCTCCCTCACACACACACACACACTCTCACTCTCACATGCTCTCTCTCAAATGCTTCCTCACACACATGCATTCTTTCTCTCTGAAGCTCTCTTACACACATGCAGGTTCTCACTCTCACATGCTATCTCGCACAGGCTCACACACATAGACGCTTCCTCAATCACAAATGCTCTCCCTTACAAAATGGTTCTCACACCCAAGGCTCCCTCACATACACACAGGCTCTCTTCTCAAGCTCCCTTACACACACTGGATGGCCCGCACCATTTTTTAAGATGGCGCCGGCCATCCATTGCTCCTACCATGTGAATAATGGAATAGTGGAATAGTGGCCCTTTGCCCCTGTCACATGGTAAGGGCAAAGGGTCACCGGCGCCATTTTGTTTACTGGCAGCCGAAGTTCTGAGAGCGGGAGATCGCCCCCGGGACCCTGATGGACCACCAGGTACTTTAGGAAAGTTTTGGGGGGGTCAGGAGGGGGGATTCTAAATAATTAGATTTAAAGGGTTGGGGTGGTTTTTTTTGGCTTGGGACAGCCAAAAACAAAAGCCATCTGGACCTGTGGGAAACGGAATTTCCCGCGGGTCCACGATCCCAAAACCGGAACCGATTCCTGCACCCGATTCACATCTCTATTCAGCTGTGCTTCCAATTTTTAACACTGCTTTTCATGGCTGCTGCTTTTTGCTTAATTAGTCCTTTGTCCAAAGGTCTTCAGTTACACTTGTGCTTCCTTGACTGGCTAGAAAACCAGGTCAATGTAGCCCAGCACAGAAATTCAAGCATAGTTCAAAAGAACTTCCTTGGCTGGCTAGAAAACAAGACCAGTTTTGCCCAGCACAGCCCACTCCAGTTCAGACAGACAATCCTTCCGATATGTGAACCATTTTCTAGGGCTGACACAATCCTCCTTCCTTCCCCAGAACCTTTCCTATTTGGGGGTGATGAGCTGCTCCAGCACATTCCCCCAGCCTCCTTTATAGAAATGTGCTTGGGCACTCGACAAAAGTTCCCTCTTCATAAGATTTCCCCCAATGGATATTGTAAACATAGGAACATAACAACTGTGGTGATTTGAGCCAGAGGTGAGTCTCTGTGCTGTAAAACTTTGGGTGTTTTCCTTAAGGTGTGAAGGTTATGACTATTTCAGCCCAGAACAAAACGAATCGGGGAGGAAGGCGAACTAGACGCCCCCCCCACAAAACAATGAACACCAACTGATGCAACCCTGCATCCCGCAGGGTACGCAAAGGAGGACTGAAGCAAAGTCACAGGTGGTATGCGTGACTAGCTGCAAGGATGCCGGAGCTCATGAACCTTGAACAGGAGAAGTGGGAAAGGGGAGGGAAATAGGTGTGAAGGTTATGTTGCAGGAAGTAGAAGGAAACTACATTTCCCAGATGCCCTGGTAGTCAGCCCCAGGAAGGGTTGGGGGCAGGGAAACAAAGAGGCGGTGTCTTCCTAGGGTGGGGTAGTCTATCTCACATAAAGAGAAGAACCCTCCAGAAAAGGAGAGGCAATTCAGGAGAGCTGAATGGAAGGCGAGGAGGTTGGAGAGGCTGAGGCAGAAGGAGAACAGTGCCCAGGCCCACCTTTATTCTAAAGCTAAGTCAGCTCTAAGAAATCTCTTTCCTTTTTCACTTCGGGGCAGCAGTTTGTTGAATAAGAGTCTCTAACACTGTTATGGGTTAATTAGAGCGCCTAGGTCTCTTACTGAAGAAGCAAAGGTAGAATGTTTTATTTAAATATTGAGAGCACTTATTTGTTGGGTTGGGAACCAAGTAGGAATCGTTATGAAGAAAAGGAAATGCTTAGGGAGTTAACAGCTCCATGAGCTAGTACCTGGGGAAAAAGGGTTGTTGTAGTAAACTATGGCAGCTGTGGAGAATTGTAATTAGGGCCACGTAGCTGGCCTAGGGAGTCTCTCTTTTAATGGGGTTTTCAGTACTACTTTATAGCTGGGAGAATTAGGAGTTACGGTTGTATTAAACCAGCTTTGCCTGCAGGTATGTTGAAGGAAAGCCTGGTAGAGCACAGGGAAGGAGCTGGCTGTTTTATGTTAACAAATCCTTGGTTTAAAAGGGGGGGAGGGGGGGGGGGACACCCAAGGTCACCCAAGGTCACCCAAGGTCACCCAAGGTCACATTGATTGGGGGAAATGTACTTCAGGCAATGCTTATATGTTGTGTGTGACTTCTCTTCTGTGAAGTTGGTTTCAATAAACTTCAGAGCCTTATATGAAGCTACTGCCTGGGTGTAATATCTTATTTTAAGTTATGGCAAATGGGTGCTATGCCGGGAAGGTGACTCCGACCTCCAGTAGGGAATGAGTACAGATCAGTCTCAATCCCCTAGCTTTATGAGGGCCTTCCTATATAAGTAACTTTAACCAATAGCTTCCTTGCCTAAGGGTTACACTGTCAGCATTACTCGCAGGAGAAACTTCAGTGTTGACTTGGCTACAAAGGAACCTGCTGCAGCCGTCCTTGAGAGGAAGCCTCCAAGCCTGAAGTCACCCCAAGGACCTGCCACTAGGGGCGCCACACCCACCACACAACATAAGAAATTGCCAAACTGGGTCAGACCAAGGGTCCATCAAGCCCAGCATCCTGTTTCCAACAGTGGCCATTCCAGGCTACAAGTACCTGGAAAGTACCCACACACTAAGTAGATCCCATGCTACTGATGCCAGTAATAGCAGTTAATGGACTTCTCCTCAAAGAACTTATACAAACCTTTTTTAAACCCAGCTACACTAACTGCACTAACCACATCCTCTGGCAACAAATTCCAGAGCTTAATTGTGCACTGAGCGAAAAATAATTTTCTCCAATTAGTTTTAAATGTGCTACTTGCTAACTTCATGGACTGAACCCCTAGTCCTTCTATTATCCAAAACAGTAAATAACTGATTCACATCTACCCGTTCTAGACCTCTCATAATTTTAAAGACCTCTATCATATACTCCCTCAGCCATCCCTTCTCCAAGTTGAACAGCCTTAACCTCTTTAGCCTTTCCTCATAGGGGACCTGTTCCATCCCCTATATCATTTTGGTCACCCTTCTCTGTACCTTCTTTAGTACAACTATATCTTTTTTGGGATTCAGTGGCCAGAACTGTACCATGGAGCGATACAGAAGCATTATGACATTTTCCGTTTTATTTACTATTCCCTTCTTAATAGTTCCTAACCGTCTGTTTGCTTTCTGACTGCAGCAGCACACTGAGCCATGGATTTCAATGCATTATCCACTATGATGTCTAGATCTTTGTCTTGGAGGTAACTCCTAATATGGAACCTAACATCATGTAATTACAGCATTAGTTATATGCAACACCTTGCACTTGTCTACATTAAATTTCATCTGCCATAGGGATTCCCAGTCTTCCAGTCTCACAAGGTCCTCCTGCTTGTGATTTAACTACTCTGAGTAATTTTGTATCATCTGCAAATTTGATTACCTCACTCATCGTATTCCTTTCCAGATCATTTATAAATATAGGACCGGCTTTTAAAAGGGTTACATGCGTAAGTCCTCCAGATTTACGCGCTAGGCCTGTTTTAAACAGTTCATTCCATACCGCCTTCTAACGTAACACCCCGCCAGGGTCACGTCGGAATGGGATATCATCACTAATTCTCCCACTTGCCGAGTACCTACAAGGCTGAAACTTGGCACCGGCATTTCCTATCATGTCTTTAGAAAAACTAACTGCTTCTCACTGTCCTACATTTGATGGTTCGTTCCATACCGCCATCTAATTCAACACCCCACCAGGGTCACGTCGGAATGGGATATCATCACTAATTCTCCCACTTGCCGAGTACCTACAAAGCTGAAACTTGGCACCGGCACTCCCTATCATGTCCTTGGAAAACCTAACTGCTTCACACTGTCCTACATTTGATGGTTCATTCCATACTGCCATCTAACGCAACACCCCGCCAGGGTCACGTCGGAATGGGATATGAATAGCACTCCGTAATGCAGGATATGACATGCCAATCATGCAATAGTTCATCGTACATTACATCTATAGATATAAACTCCAACGCCCTCACTCACTCAAAACAATTACTTTGCAACTTGCATAAAATAAACTCATGCGTTTCTATCAACTACTCCATCGTAGCGAAGCACGGGTATTCCGCTAGTATTATATATTTTTTATGCATCGGAAGGTCCATATTTAAAATCCATTTACATAGATAACTGAGAAGTTATCCTTCTAAATGGCACATGTGGCATATTCAGCCTCTTATCTGGCTAAATTATAGACAGATAGGTGGATAAAATGATATCTGGCTATAAATAACGTATTATCAGAAAAAGTAAACCTAAAAACAGGAGTACCACAGGGATCAGCTCTATATGCAACCCTGTTTAATATTTATCTGCTGCCGCTATGCTACCTCCTAGTGGGCCTGGGAATCATACACTACATTTATGCAGATGACATTCAACTACTACTTCCCATTGAAGACACAATAGAAAAAACACTAAAACTAGCAAACATGTACCTAGACATCATCAGTTACTAAACCAAATGGAACTAGTCATCAACGTAGAGAAAACTGAATGTTTACATTTAGAACGTAAAAACTTAACGATCATCCAAACCCCAATACTGCTGAATAATCAGAAGATAGAATTAGCTGAAAAAGTACGGAACCTCAGTGTAATAATAGATACGGAACTTAGTCTCAAACCACACATATCCTTAAAAGTCAAAGAAGGATACGCCAAACTTATGGTACTCAGGAAATTAAAACCTTTACTAACAATGACAAACTTCAGAACAGTCTTACAAGCACTAATGTTTGCTAGCACCGACTATTGTAATGCCCTTTCCTTAGGACTACCATACACAACAATAAGACCACTACAAATACTGTAAAACTGTGCCACAAGGGTAAAAGAAAAACTGTGCCACATGGTAAAAGAAAAAATGATCACATTACGGAAACCTTAGTAGAATTACACTGGCTTCCAATTGAATACAGAGTTCAATATAAAACACTTTGCACAATCACAAATTGATTCATGACGAAAAAGCAGAATGGCTGAACACAGCCCTACGTGTTTATGCCCCACATAGAAACCTGAGATCTGCCAACAAAGCACTCCTAACCATTCTGTCCATTAAAACAGCCAGACTCACCCAAGTAAGAGATAGGGCTTTATCATTAGCTGGACCAATACTATGGAACACCATGCCCTTAGAAACTAGACTTCAGAGAGATTTCAAACTTTTCAAAAGAGTTTAAAAACCTGGCTTTTCAAACAAGCCTTCTACAAAGAGAACGGAGACTAGTGGAATATGAAATTTGGCAGCAGACCATCAGCAGCAGCATCCTGTATTGTGCATTATGTGTGTCTTTAAAAACAAAATATACATTACGGTAGAGCTATATACGTATCTAAGACTGATAAATGTAGAAAAGGACAAGATTTATATCACTAGACAAATAGTATTTTTTTTATGAAACTTTGTTAACCTAGTGACAGTACTAAGCTCCAGTTCACACTAACCAAAACAATAACGATGATTCTAAATGTGAAGAACTAGCTACATTCTTTTATAACAAAATACAATCTATTTTAATGCGATTCAAGTCTCATATTACACCGAATTCAAACATTAATTTCAACTCAACTACATCAACAATTCCTCTACCTATACCGTCGATTCTCACACCAACCAAGCTACATCTGCCATGCAAAATAAATCCGAATCTAAGCTTATTAATCTTGAGATTACTACTGGTATTGAAGTTGAGTCAATTCTAAAGAAAATGAAACCAGCTTTCCACCCCACAGACAATGGGGCGGATTTTAAAAGGAGCGCGAATAGCCTACTTTTGTTTGCGCTCCAGGCGCAAACAAAAGTACGCTGGATTTTAGTAGATACGCGCGGAGCCGCGCGTATCTGCTAAAAACCTGGATCGGCGCGCGCAAGGCTATGGATTTTGTATAGCCGGCGCGCGCCGAGCCGCGCAGCCTACCCCCGTTCCCTCCAAGGCCGCTCCGAAATCGGAGCGGCCTCGGAGGGAACTTTCCTTTGCCCTCCCCTCACCTTCCCCTCCCTTCCCCTACCTAACCCACCTGCCCGGCCCTGTCTAAACCCCCCCCTTACCTTTGTCGGGGGATTTACGCCTCCCGGAGGGAGGCGTAAATCCCCGCGCGCCAGCGGGCCTCTTGCGCGCCGGGCCACGACCTGGGGGCGGGTACGGAGGGCGCGGCCACGCCCCCGGACCGCCCCGGGCCATAGCCACGCCCCCGTACCTGCCCCCAAAACGCTGCCGACACGCCCCCGAAACGCCGCGACGACCGGGCCCGCCCCCGACATGCCCCCGACACGCCCCCGACACGCCCCCTCAGAGAACCCCGGGACTTACGTGAGTCCCGGGGCTCTGCGCGCGCCGGTAGGCCTATGTAAAATAGGCTTCCCGGCGCGCAGGGCCCTGCTCACCTAAATCCGCCCGGTTTTGGGCGGATTTAGGCGAGCAGGGCTCTGAAAATCCGCCCCATTATGCCCACCAAGATTCTTCTCTTAATACGTTCAACAATAGCAAAACCCATTGCAAAGATTCTCAACAAATCAATCACCACAGGCATAGTTCCTTCTGTACTCAAACATGCTATCATAACTCCTATGATAAAAAAAACCAAACCTTGATTCATCTGATCCAGCTAACTATCGTCCAGTCTCAAACCTACCCTTCCTCTCAAAAATTATGGAAAAAGTCATCAACAAACAACTAACTGACTACCTAGATGAACATCATCTACTTTTCCCTTCCCAGTTTGGGTTCTAAAAGTACCACAGCACGGAAACACTTCTGATATCACTTTCAGAAGTGCTTCTAAAAGCTCTAGATGCTGGTAAATCATATCTCATCGCCCTACTTGATATATCAGCAGCTTTCGACACGGTTAATCACAATACCCTCATAATCCGCCTCTCTGAAATAGGTATTTCGGGCTCAGCACTACTATGGTTCCAGTCATTCTTGAGCAACAGAACATACAGTGTCAAAAGTGGACTAAGTGAATCCAAGACAAGAAATCTCTCTCAAGGAGTTCCCCAAGGATCATCTCTTTCCTCTACATTATTTAATATTTACCTTACACCACTATGCCGGCTACTATCAAAACTTCGTCTTCAATACTTCATCTACGCGGATGATATTCAGATACTCATACCAATCACCAGCACTATCACAAATGCCTTGAACTCTTGGAATGCAGCCTTATTAGAAATTAAAACAATTCTCATGGACAATCAATTGGCTATTAATACCAATAAAACCGAGCTTATCATTGTTTCACCTCCAAAAAATGCATCCCCGAGCTATGCTGGTCTTTCACATGACATGCCTGCTATTACTCAGCAAGTACGCAGCCTTGGCGTCATCATTGACAGCAATTTCACGTTTAAAAAATTCATCGCGGATACAGTTAAAAGTGGTTTCTTTAAGCTACATACACTAAAATGTATTAAACCTCTTTTATACCAATACGACTTTCGCACTGTATTACAGGCGACTATATTATCAAAGATTGATTACTGCAATGCATTGCTACTAGGTCTTCCTAAAACTACAATTCAACCCTTGCAAATTTTACAAAACGCAGCTGCCCGCATCATCACTGACACAAGCCGCCATGAGCACATCACTCCAGCACTTCAATCATTACACTGGCTACCCGTGGCATCCAGAATAATATATAAATCCTTGACGCTGAGTCATAAAGCCATCCACAACAGAGATATGAACTGGTTCACTGATCACCTACAATTCAAAACATCAATCCGCCCAACCAGATTCCAGCATTTAGCTAAACTGAAGATCCCTGCACCCAACCTGACTAATCTTTCCACTACAAAAGAACGTTCATTCATCATTGCTGGATCCAGAATATGGAACACCATACCATCAGAATTACGCCAAGAATTTTGCTACAAAATATTTAAACAAAACTTAAAAACCTGGTTATACGAAAAAGCCTACTATTCTTGAACTGAGTCCTTTGCTTTGCATTCTAGTTTAGTCCCACAGACACTCATATTCTGATATTTATTTTCATTATACAAAGTTTTACATGGATTTGTATTCTTTCAGTTATAATGTTATATTGTAAAGCACTATGCTGAATTAATGTTTGAATGTAAACCGAGGTGATGTTACTTACGTGCCCCGGTATATAAAAAACCCGTAAATAAATAAATAAATAAATAATCTACACAAGTAACCAAAGATATATTTATGTGCCTCACTGTAAACCGTTGTGATGGAATACAACTGAACGACAGTATAAAAAAATGTTTAAATAAAATAAATAAATAAAATTTAGCCAGATAAAAAAGGATGTTTCGGGGATGTTCCAGGGAGGGGCTGATATATCTAGCTAACCTAGCTGAATATCGTGTGTATTCGGCTAACTTGTTTAAGTAGTCTATATAAATAAAAATGTTAAATAGTTTGGACAAAATCGCTAATCTCAGAAACCACTGAACTGATTGCTTTCAAATTTGAACACAACCTTCATTTCGCATACAGGAAGGTTCTTCTGTACTTACATTACAGATATGTCACACCTGTGACAGGTAAAATAGGTTTAAATTTTTTTTTGAGAAAACAGCGACATCTGCTGGACGTAAGCGCCATCTGTTACACCTTACACTAACACACGCTACACTAATCATTTTGCCAGTCCAGGTCCACGTTTCACTTCCATTTTAACACATTTGCACACTTTTTTCGCCGGAAGATAACTATTTCCTTTACAGATAAAATACACCCACCACCCTCCTCACGCCCCCCACACACATGCCAAATTGATTTACTTCCCACAGCCTCCCAACACACACAAAACCACCCTCCTCACACCCCCCACACACATGCCAAATGTATTTACTTCCCAGGCCCTCACAACACACAAACAAAACCTGACAGAAGTCTGGGAGGCTCCAGCGGGGGGCCAGGACCGGTCTGGGACACATCTCCTGCACTACGGCCGTTGGCTGCCAGCAATCAACATGGCGCCGATGGCCCTTTCCCTTACTATGCCACTCGGGGACAACAATGGCGGCAGTAGCCCATGTGACATAGTAAGGGCGAGGGCCCCTCGGCACCATTTTCAGGACTGGAAGCCGGCGGCCCTTTGCCCTTACTATGTCAGAGGACCTACCGCTGCCATTGCTCCACCCCACTGACATAGTAAGGGCAAAGGGTCGTCTGAACCCGTTTCAGTGCTCTCAGCCGATGGACCAACGCCAATACATTGCTCCCGGACCGCTCCTGAACGCCCGCTCCACCGACATTTTTATCAGGTCTCGGGGGGTCTGGAGGGTGGGGGGTGGTAATGAATTTATTGCGAACATCTTGGGGAGGGGTCACGAGGGGGGGCAGGTTTCATTCACACTGACACACCTTTATATAACTACCTCAGACCCACCCCTCTCATCCTCGCCTCCTCCTACATCCCTGTTCCCCCGCCTCCCACCCTCCTCCCACTTCATCCCTGCTGACATCCTTATCCCAAGCGTTCACCGCTTATATCCTTTTATCATGTTGATAGTTAAACTTCTTCTTCTTTCTCTCATTTTAAGAGTTAATATTTAATCACCTTTCTTTAATTGACTTATCCAAAGACTACTTCCTGTTTGCTTGTCATTAAACTATTGTAAAGCTTGTTGCTATGTTATGTTACAATGTGAACCGGGGTGATGTTTTTAACGTGCCCCGGTATATAAAAAAAAAAATCTTTAAATAAATAAATAAATAAATAAATCAGCAACTCTGGGGGGGGCTGGGGGGGAGCTACTGTTTTTCGCAGGGCTGGGGGAGGGGGGGCAGGAGAGTGTGGGGTGGTTAGTTTAAGAGAACTTTTCTCATAGGGTTGTTTTTTGGGGGAAGGGGGAGGTTCACACACAAATACATACACTAAACTTGCACGATCTCGGGAACGCACCAAAATAGCCCTCCCCAGACCACAAAACAAATTTGGAAGTGCAAATTTGGTTAGGCACTCCCTATTTGGCTACATAACGCGCACAGACGCCCAGGGACAGACCACATGTAGCACCAACAATTTTAATTTCCCAGGTCTTGGGAGGGGGCAGGAGGGTGGGGGGTTATTATTTGATTTAAAGGGTTGGGATTGGGGGGGGTTGGGGTGGGGGGTTCCCACAGAAATAGAAAGACAAAGGTTTTCTGATCTGAAGGGTAGGCAGTAGGCGGGGGGAGGTGACAGTGAGGGGAGGGAGAATGAGGGGGGAGGTGAGTGTCGGGGGAGGGAGAATGAGGGGAGAGGTGAGTGTGAGGGGAGTGAGTTGGAGTGGGGACAGGGGAAGGAAGGGGGATGAGTGACCAAGGGGGAGGAGGATGAGTGACTGAGGTAAATGAGCAAGAGGAAGGGGGAGGGAGGGTAAAGAACCTGACTCTGCCACTGCAACGTGTGGCCGGGTACCGCTAGTATAGTAATAAATAAATATAGAAAGACATCTATGAATGTAATCAAATAAACTGGGCATTTGCCACATTATTAGAACAAATCTGAGTCCACTAATATTTCTAAAATTAAAACAAACAAATATTTTTTCACAAAGTATATATTTATCTAATAATTAAAAAAAATATATATAAATATTAAATGCAGAAAATATTCAAAATAAAAAAGGGGGGGGGGGAGGTTAGCCACGGTCAGGGCTAAATTGGATGCTCATTGCGAAGGACCCATTCCAGGGTCATGTGGAGAGGAGGATGGCAACCTGGGAGGAGGATCCTGCTCTGGAACATCTCCTCCGCACGAGGCATCTCGTGAGGAGGAGATGCCTGTGCCCTGTGCTCCTGAAAGGCCTCCTCCAGGGCTGACAGCCTCCTCTCCACATCCTCGCAATGAGCATCCAATTTAGCCCTGAGGTGATTTACTCCCTGCAGGATCTCCTCCAGCTTGGTAAACTGTGCACAGTGTGCTGTGCATGCACAGCTAGGAGATCCTGCAGGGAGTAAAGCAAAAGCAGTGGTGGTGGTGCTGCTGCTGCCGCTGCATCCTCTTGCCCTGTAAATAAATGTCCAAAAATTCAACATGAGATATAATAGAACAATACATAACATAATACATATATTTGAAATATTCAAATATTGTACGTGCGCCAGAAAGTTTATATTATAATATTAAAATAAAATCTACCCCTTACTTTACTAAATTACAGGATTTTAGAAAAATGAGCCTACATTCTTATTATTCTATAACATCGGAGAGGGAGAGAGGGGGAGAGTGGAAGGGATAGCATTCTAGATAATTATTAATTACAAAATATAATATAACATAACAATACAACAATTTTGTTTTTCAGCCTCAGACAGATATACTAGTGTACTACTACTATTACGTACTTAGACTTACTGGCCCTGTGGCCCATATATTACAAGCCGTTAAGCCCATGAAAACGGGCTACATTTTTAGGTTCATTTTTGGACAAATGGACACAGCACTGTCTTCTACACTTCTTTGTCCTCACTCACCCTCTTTCTCCCACTGCCTCCCTCCACTCTCACTGAAAACCCCTTCCCTCACTGTCACCTCTTCCCCTCAGTCCCATTTTTGGCACGTCAGTCAGGGCTCATTTATCTGATAATAATCATAATGTTACCTGGCCCACTGGTTGTGGCTGTTGCCTGTGTCCTCCTCCAGTGGTAGCTGCTGCTGGACCCAGGAAGCCCCGCCTCGTCCCTGCCGCCGTGTGGTTCTGTACAAGACAGATCAAAATTCAGAGAACAACAGTTAAAATTTTAAAAAGAGGAATGAGATCAGACACAAACATTATTAAACACAAATTCCATTACAATTAATTGAAAAATATTTGTGTACTTGTGTAGTATTCTGAAACCTACCAGGCAAGGGACGGGACAAGGTTCTGCGGACTTCTTGAAGTTACTCACCCTCGTGAAGTCTAAGGTGACGACCTGAGAATTAGAGGGATAAAGGAAAAAGAATAACATTGATTGATTAATAAATTAATTACAAACCCAACATGCCCAAGTTTTGCCTTGACCTACTAGGTTATTTTTTTATGCAATATTTATTTATTTATTTATTTATTTATTTAACAGATTTTCTATACCGACATTAAAATACACATCATGTCGGTTTACATTGTAACAGCAGGTAGAAAATACATAGAACGGGGAAGTGGGGGTGGATAAACCAGCAAAAACAAGAGTAGAGAGGGCTCTAACAGGGAGCCCGAGGCAATAGTTAACAAAAAGGGGCGGGGTAAGAGGAGTTAATTACAAAGGGCTAGGGTGCGGGGAGGTATAAAATGGGTGACTATTTACAGGGGGGGAAGGAAGGGGGCAACAGTAATTAAAAAAAAATACAATTTTTTTTATATTTAGCTATCTTTCAATGTGTCATTCCAAATTCCCAAATACCACCATTTCAAATGATAAATATAAATAATATTAATATACCACTAGTGATAACATTATTATCTCTCACCTTTCTTCTTCAGATCTTCAATCTCCCGAGGGTAAGTGGCTTTCCGGCAGAACTCCTCCTGAAGGGACACCCAGGCTGCAGACTCCCTTTGCGGGTTAGGTCTGCAGCCTGGGCGGGGTGTAGAGATTCTCTTTATTCAGGAGGCATAGCTGGGCTAGGAGGTCCACATCAGCCTGAGTAAAGCAGGGCTTTCTGGACCTGTAAGCTGCCTTGGAGGAGGACGGTGGGGGGGAATCTGATTCCCTATCCCTATGATCCATCTACGATCCATCTACAATGAGAAAATAAAAAAGATGAAAGAAAAAGTATGTGCTTTAGGACAGCTGTCTTCAGAAGCTCAAATGCAGGGGGCTGTCACAACCTTCACATCCCTCCCCACACCATTCACTGGCTGGTATATGGGAGAGGGGAGGGTGTGTGAAGGGCTGAGCAGTTCCCCGTCTCTGAAGGACAGCTGTCTATTCAGAAGCTCAGATGGGCCACACAGAGAAAACTGTGCCCAAGTTTGCACTGCAGTTCCTGTGTTAAACTTTTCTTTTTCACTAGAGTTGTTGCGGTTCTGGCCGCGAGCACCGGGGCCAGGCCCTTACCTCCTGTCTTCCGGACCTGCTCCCGCTTCCAAAGGCCTAGTTTGTGGTCTGTTTGGCGGCGTCCCCGCTGGGGCTGCGCTGCTGCGAGATCTCCCATGGACGCCCTGCTCCTAGGCACGCGCGCGCCACTTGGGCGCTTTTCTAGGCCGTTTCCTGCCAGTGGTGACTCCACCCAAATCCTGACGTCAGATGTCGTGGCTTTCATAAGCCGGCCGCGGCCATCCAGTCTTGGCCTTGCAACGGGTTTGCCTCCTGGTTCCCTGTTGTGTTGTGCCCCGGAGTGACTCGCTTTGCTTCGTCACTCCATTCCTGCTACAGTACCTGCTTGGTTCCTGCTACACTACCTGCTTGGTTCCTGCCTGCCTGCTACAGTACCTGCTTGGTTCCTGCTTGCCTGCTTCAGTGCCTGCCTGGTTCCTGCTTGCCTGCTACAGTGCCTGCCTGGTTCCTGTTTACCTGCTACAGTTCCTGCCTGGTTCCAGTACCCGAGTCTTGCTACAGTTCCTGCCTGGTTCCAGTACCTGAGTCTTGCTACAGTTCCTGCCTGGTTCCAGTACCCGAGTCCTGCCACAGATCCTGCCTGGTTCCAGAACCCGAGCTCAGTTACAGTGTCTCTACTGTTCTAGTCTGGTTCCAGTTACCTGTCCTGATCCACAACCGGCCTAAGTCCCAACGGCCGGGCCCCTACGGGCTCCTCCCGGGGGAGTACCAGCTTCCAGGGTGAAGAGCATCTACGTCCTGCCCGAACATCTGCCTCCCGGCCTGCTATCACTAGAGACATTGACCACCTTTCTCAGTCTCCAGCAGGTCGGCCCAAGAGTCCACTAAAACTGAGACTCCCATAACAAGAGTAGCATATAATAAAATGAAGTACTTTGTGTATTAAACTTTTTCTTTTTCCTCTAAAGAAACTTTACATAAAATGAAATAAAGTACTTGTCCATTTAATATCTATTTTATTAATATTTATGCTACTTTAGTGAAACTAAACATTTAATAAAGAAACTTGCAACCTGAGCTTCGAAACATTAATATACTATAGAAAAACTAAAAAAAAAAAGCTTATAGTATTAGTACTTTTACAGTGGTTAAATTTATGCAATGCTAGTCTCACTCTCAGTCTCTGATGTGATGCTCACTCACTCTTTTCTTTTCCTCGGCGTCTGCTGTCTGCTACTTCTCAGCTCTCTGGCTCTGCTCCAGGGCTCCTGTAAAAGCTAGTGTGTGGTGAAGTAACAAAATGGCTGCGGGGAACGGTTTTGAGCATGCGCAGGATAGTGCGCACTAACTCATCATTAGTGCCCACTAACTCGGCCGCAGCACGCACTAACTCCCGCTAGTGCACACTAAAAAAAAACAATTTTTGACGAAAACTAACTTCCCGATTGGCGGAAACCGATATTTATACCCAATCAGACAAACCCGAACGTGAAAACGATTGGGCACCCGATTCACATCCCTACACTTGAGCCTTGCCTATTGCCATCCCCGACTACCCTTTCCTCCATACCTGTAAGTAGGAAGCCTGGGTCTCTCTCCCTTTCCTGAATCCTCCTACTGCCAGTAAACCACTCCACCTGGCCCGATCTCCCCCAAGCAAAGGAACTCCATCCTCACTCTCCTACCATCACTGCCCGGCTGTTACTGCCACTGGCCTGCTGCCTGCCTGCAACCCTGTTCCCACTCCTTCTTGATCAAAGCAACAGCACATGCTGAGAGACCTCACTTCACTACCTCCTGCTGCCCTGTTGTCATTGCTTCCAACCATCATCAGGGAGCACATGGGAGGCAGAGCAGCACAGCACTGCACAAAGCAGAAGCAAAGTCACATATCTCCTTTGAGGGTAGTCATGAGGAGATTAGATTAGTGTTGGTGAATTCCATTCCTCGAGTGCCTCAAACAGGCCAGGTTTTCAGGATATCCACGACGAATATGCATGAAATAGATTTGCATACAATGGAGGCAGTGCATGCAAATTTTCCCATGCATATTCATTATAGATATCCTGAAAACCTGACCTGTTTGTGTCACTCGAGGACTGGAGTTCGCCATCACTGCATTATGGGATACAGTCAGTTGGAAGCAATATCAAAATGGCAGCAGTTGGCTCCTGAGTTGTTTGTATTTGGATGGGATGCTGTCTTTTTGTGCTTCAGGTTGAACTTTGGTCTTGTGGGAGGTGGGAGAGAAAGAGAGTGTAGAATTGGACTTGCATGGGGGAGGGGAGAGGGAGCATTGGGGAGAAGGAGAGAGTGCAGTGCTGGGCTTGGGTCGTGGGACTAGGGACTGGGGAAAAGGAGTGTGTGCAGTGCTTGACTTAGAACTGAGGTGAGAAAGCAAGAAGAGTTCATATATTTACATTTTTTATTTAAAATTTTTATTTTAATTATTTACTTATTTATTTAAAATATTTCTTGACCACCTATCACCATTTCTAGACAGTTCACAAAAAATGAACATAATCATAAAAGAAACATACATAAAAGAATAAAAGAAAACCCAAACATTAAAAAATAAATATACCCAGCCTCAGTAAACAAGTAGCGATCGTTCACCTTCATTAAAAATCTCACTGCCCATCACTCTATTTATTTATTTATTTAACGCTTTTTTTTATACCGAGGTATAGCTAGCTGCCTTCACTTCAGTTTACATCATCAACAACCATTACATAAAACAGTAAGTGAACTCAGCGCCATCATGGGCCATCCATTGCTCCTAACATGTGACAGGGGCCATCTAATGGCACAGGTAGCCCCTGTCACATAGTAAGGGCAAAGGGCCATCAGCACCATTTTGTTTACTGGCAGCCAACGGGCTGAGAGTGGGAGATCGCTCCCGGGATCCCCGCTAGACCACCAGGCACTTTAAAAAAGTTTGGGGGGGTTGGGAGGGCCGCTGGACAACCAGGTATTTAAAGAATGTTTTGGGGGGCTCGGGGGATTCTATAGAATTTGATTTAGGGGTCGGGGAGAGTTTATCAGTATCGGGATCGGTCGCAGCCGATAAAAAATTGGCTACGATTCCGATACCGATCTCGATCCCACGATTATGATTCCGGATACGATTCCGGACCCAATTCACATCCCTATCGATTAACACTTATGTGGGAACCTCTTCAGAGGGAATTCTAACAAGGTATAACACTTTAGTCTTTTTAAGATTCAAATACAATTTATTTTCAGCCCACCAAGATCTCAGTAATTTTAAGCAGACAGCTGTAGCGAAAGAACCACTAATGGGAATGAAAAATTGGATGTCGTCTACATATAGCTTACAATTGACATCCAATTAGGCCATTACTTTGCAAATAGGGGAAAGATGGAGATTGAATAACACGGCAGAAAAAGCAGAGCCTTGTGGAACACCACAATCAACGGGAAAAAGAGACGATGTATGACCCTCTAAAGCTACCTCCTGAGTTTGCCCTGACCAAAAAAGACTTAAACCAACTTAAAACTATATCATGAACTCTTATCTGATTATGTCTGTTCAGTAATAAAGTATAATCAATGATGTCAAATGCTGCTGTTAAATCAAGAAGCACTAGAAACAATTCTTGCCCTTGATCAAAACCCCTCTGAAAGGTGTCTACCAATGACAACAACCATGTTTCTGTGTTATGGGCAGGCCTAAACGCATACTGATTAGCATTTAGGATCTCATGGTCATTTACAAAGGTTTCCAATTGAGCCAGCACTATTTTTTCAAGTACTTTAGCTAAAACAGGCAGATTTGAGATTGGGTGACAGTTATTAAGATCTTTAGTATCAAAATTAGGTTGTTTAAGTAATGGTTTAATGGTGGCTTTTTTTTAGAACAGCTGGAACATGGTCTTCACTTAGATCGGAATGAGTAAGAATCCTAATAAAGTCTGCTAAAACATTTCTTAAAAGTTTTAAGGATACATTGGAGCATTCAGACATTGGCTATTTCATTCTTAGAAACCTCTTGGAAAGAATCTCACAACACCGGGGCCAAGTGTTCTCCCTCAAAATTCCGGTTATTAGAGTCAATTGGAAATAATTTGGATAACTTCTCAACCTTTTCATGAACGAATGTACCTAAATGTTGGACATCTAAACTGGACTTATTATTATTATTATTATTATTATTGGTTTTTTATATACCGACCTTCTTGTAAAAAATTACAAATCATACCTGTTTACAATGAACAAAAACAATGCAAAAAACATGGAACATTGCGAGAGAACGAATAATTGAATAGGAAACCGGGGCTACGAACTTGCCCATTGTAAAAGGAACAATACTCTACATAGTTAATAACATTAATAAATACATAAACAGTTAGTTACATCCGAACAGACATTGATCAGTACTTAATAATTTGCAGTTAACAGGAATCGTCTAGGGTATGGCTGGAGGGTAAACTGGATGGAGAGCAGAGATTATGATTCTGGGAATGCTAGTTTGAAGAGCCAAGTTTTAAGTTTTTTCTTAAATGACAGATGACATGGGTCTTGTTGGAGGTCTGGCGGGAGACCATTCCATTGAGAGGGGCCTGCTATGGAGAGGGCTCGTTTTCTAAAGGATGTTTTTGCTGGGGAAATATGAAGCCTGCCTTTATAGGCTCCTCTGATTGGTCTGATGGAGTTGTGAGGATGAAGCTGGATGGTAAGTTCGATAGGAGGGAGGTTGTTTATGGATTTGTGGATTATAGTAAGGACTTTATAGAGAATTCTGTATTTGATGGGAAGCCAGTGTAGATTGTAAAGGATAGGAGAGATGTGATCTCTTTTTATTGTGTTTGTCAAAATCCTGGCCACTGAGTTCTGCAACATCTGTAGAGGTTTGATGGTGTTTGCTGGAAGGCCGAGGAGCAGAGAGTTGTAGTAATTGATTTTTGAGAAGAGTATAGATTGAAGTACCAGACGGAAATCGTGGAAATGTAAGAGGGGTTTCTATTTTTTTAGAACTTGCAGTTTGAAAAAGCATTCCTTGGTGGTGTTGCTAACATATTTTTTGAAGTTGAGATGGTTGTCCAAGAGAACACCTAAATCTCATACATGGGGCGAGTGAGTAAGGTTAGGAGGAGGCGACAATAATGGAGCATTGAGTAGAGGGTTGTTGTCATCTTGGGAGATTATGAGGATTTCTGTTTTGTTTGAGTTGAGGACGAGATTAAGGATGGAGAGGAGAGTGTTAATTGATTGGAGGCAGCTATTCCAGAAGCTTACGGTTTGCTGTAGTGTTTCGGTAATCGGTAGGAGAATTTGTATATCATCCGCATAGAGATAGTGTGTAAGCTTTAGCTTACAGAGAAGGTGGCAGAGAGGTAGGAGGTAAATGTTGAAGAGGGTTGGTGAAAGGGAAGATCCTTGTGGGACTCCGTAGTTAGAGATGACCGGGTGAGATTCTTTATTGTTAATTTTGACCTTGAAGGCTCTGTTGCAAAGGAAAGATTTGAACCAGTTGAGAGCCGTGCCAGAGATGCCTATATCTGCAAGACGGTCTAGGAGAATTGTGTGGTTGATGGTGTCGAAAGCTGCGGAAAGATCTAGGAGAGCCAGTAGATAGGGTTGACTTTTATCCATGTTCATGATGATGGAGTCTGTAAGGGAAGTCAGAAGCGATTCTGTGTTAAGAGATTTACGGAATCCAAACTGGGAAGGAGCTAGAATCTTGTGTTCCTCCAAGTATTCCGAGAGTTGTTTATTGACAATTTTCTCCATAATTTTGGAAATGAGAGATAAGTTGGCAATATGACGGAAGTTCGCAGGGTCATCTGTTGGCAGGTTGGGTTTTTTTAGTAGAAGTTTTAGGATGGCCAGCTTTAAAGTGTCAGGAACTAGTCCTTGAGTTAGGGAGCAGTTGATAATTTCTGCAATAGGTTTAGCAATGATGTTTGGGATGGAGATGAGGAGGTTTGATGGGATGGTGTCTAAGGGGTGGGAAGAGGGTTTGAGTTTCTTTAGGATGTTTTCTATCTCCAGTGAAGAAGTTGTTTCTAAAACTGTGAGAGTTGCGGATCGGTGAGGTGAAGGAGTGGGGGGGCACGGGAGCTGGGTTGGATGAAGAAAGAGGATTGATGAGATTAATGATTTTGTTCTCGAAGTAATTTTCTTCACTGGAATGCCCAGAGACAGAAGTCATGGATCTAACTATACAGAATACCTCCCTTGACCAATTACAAGCAGATTGTATTTGTGATAAAGAGAAAGCAGCCACTGAGTCCCTATAACAATTCAGTTCAATCAAATACTTTTCTTTATTAGAGTCATTCAGCAATTTACACCATGATTGTTCTATATGCCTTAACTGTTATAGAAATAGTTGCTGTCTGACAATTCTTGTGGGTTTTTTTTTCGTTCATTTGATCCCGCCGTGAATGCCCATCTCATCCTACCCTCTCCCAGTAATGAAAATTCACCCCTGCCAGGAGCGAGGGTCCCACTCACCCGCTCCCAGAAGCTCCAGCGCTGCTTCTGTTAGGCAGCACTGGAAGCATAAACTACGCTCAGTTTAAGCTTCTAGCACATCCATGTGTAACATTGTGTTCCCAACTAGAAATTATGCAGATAAAGGCTGAATATAGCCAGCTATTCCATTTAGATGGATAACTGTTAGGTTATCCATCTAAATGGCTTTTGAATCTTGATCTCCAGGTGTTTATGGTAATTAGTTTTCTGTTTGTTGATGGTATAAAGGAATTTGTTTATGTTATATCATTTTTCTTGATTTGTTTTTATTATATTTTACTCTTTCTTATGTTTGTTGATTGTGAATTCTTATGAAACCTCCATCAATGTTTTAATTATTTTGGACTTAATCAAGTAATAAAATGAAGCAAAGTAAAGCAGATGTTAGAAAAACAGTGAAGAGGCCAGCGTGTTGGGATGACTTCACATAAAAGACCAGTGGTGTTGGGGGCTTTGGATTTAGAGATGTATATGGGAATGGATGGACTAATTTTGTATTTATTTGTTATCTTTTACCATGCCCCCTAAAAACAGGGGTTCCACAAGGATCTGCCCTCTCAGCCACCCTTTTCAATATATACCTTCTACCTCTCTGTAATTTAATTTCTAACCTAGGTATCACTTTCTTTTTATACGCCGACGATATTCAACTTTTAATTCCAATAACCTCTACCATTGAAGATGCAATCTGCCTCACAAAAAAACACCTCAACTCAATCAAAAAATTTTTGAACCAACTAAAACTATGCCTAAACATGAACAAGACGGAATGTATCCTTTTAAAAAGAAACAATCCTGAACAACTAGCTCAAATTCCCCACTTCTCAATTGACAACATCAATATCCAACTGAAGAACACAGTAAGAGACCTAGGAATTTGGATAGACAATGAGCTGAACCTCAAAACATGCATAGCTACAAAAACGAGAGAAGGTTTTCACAAACTTCACATACTCAAACACCTAAAACCTTTACTATATCCAAATGATTTTAGAACTGTGCTGCAATCTCTCATCTTCTCATGTATAGATTACTGTAACGCTTTATTCATTGGACTCCCTAAATCCACTCTTAAACCCCTACAATTACTAGGGATGTGAATCGTGTGCCATATCGTCTTAACGATAGAAATCATCTGGCAGGAGAAGAAAATCGTGTTAGGCACGATTTTTTAGTTAAAAAATCGTTAAAAATCGTTTTTTCCGATTAGTGCGCACTAACGGGAGTTAGTGCGCACTAACAGAAAATGATACAATTTGACACTTTTCAGGTCAGTTAAGGTCAGTTTAGGAATGAATATGTATTCTAGGGATGTGAATCGTTTTAGGACGATTAAAATTATCGTCCGATAATTTTAATATCGTCTTAAACCGTTATGGAACACAATACAATACAGATTCTAACGATTTATCGTTATAAATCGTTAGAATCGTGAGCCGGCACACTAAAACCCCCTAAAACCCACCCCCGACCCTTTAAATTAAATCCCCCACCCTCCCGAACCCCCCCCCAAATAACTTAAATAACCTGCGGGTCCAGCGGCGGTCCGGAACGGCAGCGGTCCGGAACGGGCTCCTGCTCTGAATCTTGTCGTCTTCAGCCGGCGCCATTTTCCAAAATGGCGCCGAAAATGGCGGCGGCCATAGACGAAAAAGATTGGACGGCAGGAGGTCCTTCCGGACCCCCGCTGGACTTTTGGCAAGTCTCGTGGGGGTCAGGAGGCCCCCCACAAGCTGGCCAAAAGTTCCTGGAGGTCCAGCGGGGGTCAGGGAGCGATTTCCCGCCGCGAATCGTTTTCGTACGGAAAATGGCGCCGGCCATACGCGTATGGCCGGCGCCATTTTCCGTACGGAAAATGGCGCCGGCAGGAGATCGACTGCAGGAGGTCGTTCAGCGAGGGTTCCGGCGCCTCGCTGAACGACCTCCTGCAGTCGATCTCCTGCCGGCGCCATTTTCCGTACGAAAACGATTCGCGGCGGGAAATCGCTCCCTGACCCCCGCTGGACCTCCAGGAACTTTTGGCCAGCTTGTGGGGGGCCTCCTGACCCCCACGAGACTTGCCAAAAGTCCAGTGGGGGTCCGGAAGGACCTCCTGCCGTCCAATCTTTTTCGTCTATGGCCGCCGCCATTTTTCGGCGCCATTTTGGAAAATGGCGCCGGCTGAAGACGACAAGATTCAGAGCAGGAGCCCGTTCCGGACCGCTGCCGTTCCGGACCGCCGCTGGACCCGCAGGTTATTTAAGTTATTTGGTGGGGGATTTAATTTAAAGGGTCGGGGGTGGGTTTTAGGGGGTTTTAATGTGCCGGTTTTTCGATTTTTCGATTTTTCGATTTTTAACGATTTTTAACGATTTTTCACGATATTTTACCCCCCCAAACGGCAACAATACGATTCCCTCCCCCTCCCAGCCGAAATCGATCGTTAAGACGATCGAGGACACGATTCACATCCCTAATGTATTCCTATTGGCTGCCCTCTTATTTATTCATGTTACCAAGGTTCCCACTGACAATACATGGGGGATGGGAAATGGAAACAGTTGGTAGCTTGACAAAAAAAGTAATGTGATCAGTCAATGTGACTAGAACTTGTGCCCTAACCCTGATACCAGGGGTGTTGTGATCTTCCTGCACACAGTGCCCTAACCCTGGCACCAGGGGTGTTGTGATCTTCATGTACACAGTGCCCTATCCCTATTAATACCAGGAGTGTTGTGATCTTCCTGCACACAGTGCCCTAACCCTGACACCAGGGGTGTTGTGATCTTCCTGCACACAGTGCCCTATCCCTATTAATACCAGGAGTGTTGTGATCTTCCTGCACACAGTGCCCTAACCCTGACACCAGGGGTGTTGTGATCTTCCTGCACACAGTGTCCTATCCCTATTAATACCAGGAGTGTTGTGATCTTCTTGCACACAGTGCCCTAACCCTGGCACCAGGGGTGTTATGATCTTCATGTACACAGTGCCCTATCCCTATAATACCAGGAGTGTTGTGATCTTCCTGCACACAGTGCCCTGTCCCTAATACCAGGGGTGTTGTGATCTTCCTGCACACAGTGCCCTATTCCTGATACCGGGGGTGTTGTGATCTTCTTGCACACAGTGCCCTATTCCTGATACCGGGGGTGTTGTGATCTCCTTGCACACATCCCGGTATCAGGAATAGGGCACTGCATGCAGGAAGATCACAACACTCCTGGTATCAGGAATAGGGCACTGTGTGCAGGTAGATCACAACACCCCTGGTATTAGGGATAGGGAACTGTGTGCAGGAAGATCACAACACTCCTGGTATTAATAGGGATAGGGCACTGCATGCAGGAAGATCACAACACCCCTGGTATCAGGGATACCAGATCACAACACCCCTGGTATCAGGGATAGGGCACTGTGTGCAGGAAGATCACAATACCCCGGAGGAGTGAGGATCAGGCAGCTCCCCCCTGTCTGTGAAGCCAGCCTCTCACTAGTAATGCAGGGAAGGAGCTGTTTCAGCCTCACCAACCTCCCCCCCCTCACCCACACACCATTCACTGGCTGGGACATGGGGGAGGGGAGGAGTGAGGGTCAGGCAGCTCCCCCCTGTCTGTGAAGCCAGCCTCTCACTAGTAATGCAGGGAAGGAGCTGTTTCAGCCTCACCAACCTCCCCCCCCTCACCCACACACCATTCACTGGCTGGGACATGGGGGAGGGGAGGAGTGAGGGTGAGGAAGCTCCCCCCTGTCTGTGAAGCCAGCCTCTCACTAGTAATGCAGGGAGGGAGCTGTCTCAGACTTCACCATCCTCCCCCCCCCTCACCCACACACCATTCACTGGCTGGGACATGGGGGAAGTCAGGAGTGAGGGTCAGGCAGCTCCCCCCTGTCTGTGAAGCCAGCCTCTCACTAGTAATGCAGGGAGGGAGCTGTCTCAGACTTCACCATCCTCCCCCCCCCTCACCCACACACAATTCACTGGCTGGGACATGGGGGAAGTCAGGAGTGAGGGTCAGGCAGCTCCCCCCTGTCTGTGAAGCCAGCCTCTCACTAGTAATGCAGGGAGGGAGCTGTCTCAGACTTCACCATCCTCCCCCCCCCTCACCCACACACCATTCACTGGCTGGGACATGGGGGAAGTCAGGAGTGAGGGTCAGGCAGCTCCTCCCTGTCTGTGAAGCCAGCCTCTCACTAGTAATGCAGGCGGGATAGGGCACTGCATGCAGGAAGATCACAGCACCCTTGGTATCAGGGTTAGGGCACTGTGTGCAGGAAGATCACAACACCCCTGGTGTCAGGGTTAGGGCACTGTGTGCAGGAAGATCACAACACCCCTGGTGTCAGGGTTAGGGCACTGTGTGCAGGAAGATCACAACACCCCTGGTATCAGGAATAGGGCACAAGTTCTAGTCATATTGACTGATCACATTACTTTTTTTGTCAACTACCAACAGTTTCCATTTCCCATCCCCCCAACCATGACCTCAGTTGGAACTTTGGTAACATCAATAGATAAGAGGGCAGCCAGCCAATAGGAATACATATTCATTCCTAACTGACCTTTACTGACCTGGAAAGTGTCAATAATTTGTATCATTTTCTGTTAGTGTTCCTGAGTTTCCATTTCCATTTCCCATCCCCCCAACATCACCTCAGTGGGAACCTTGGTAACATCAATAGATAAGAGGGCAGCCAGCCAATAGGAATACATATTCATTCCTAACTGACCTTTACTGACCTGTAAAGTGTCAATTTGTATCATTTTCTGTTAGTGCGCACTTCACTCCGTTAGTGCGCACTAACACGATTTAACGATTTTTAACGATAAATCGTTAGAATTTCTATTGTATTGTGTTCTATAACGATTTAAGACGATATTAAAATTATCTGACGATAATTTTAATCGTTGAAAAACGATTCACATCCCTAACAATTACTGCAAAATGCTGCAGCACGTGTTCTCACTGGAAAGAAGAAATTTGATCACATCTCACCAACCCTGATGAATCTACATTGGCTACCTATCTCCCAAAGAATCAAATACAAGACATTATCTATTCTTCATAATGAAATATACAAAGATAACAACTTTCCACTTGATTGCATGATTAAACTCCACAAACCACCACGGTCAACAAGAATCTCAAACAAATTGCAGCTAATCATACCCCCCCTTGCAGATGCGAGATTATCTATCACCAGGAATCGAGCTTTCTCTATAGCTGGTCCTATAGAATGGAACTCCTTACCAACATATTTAAGCTCAATAAGGGATACCAAATCCTTCAAAAAAGAACGTAAAACCTGGCTATTTAAGCAAGCATTCACAGTCTGAACTTGATGTCCACTCTCAGCCATTGGAAATTCGCCTTTGTAAGAACCCTAACCCTCTCCTCCTCTCTATACTTCCAATCCGCTTAAATTTATTCCCTACTCTTTCCTCCCCTCTTTTTTTTTCTCCCCTTGCTTACCTTGAACCTTCTCTCTCTCTTTACTTCCCCAGCCCTTACACTTATAATTTCTATTCTCACCCCTCATCATCTCTAATCTGACTTATCCTTCCACTTAAGCTAATATCCCCATTATACATTAGAAAACCCAATTATAAGATACTTTCTTTAATTATGTTATTGAATGATGTTCTTTATTACTCTGCTTTAGCCGAGATGTTAATTATAATACTAATGTTACAAAATGTTTCCATGTATGAAGTTGTTCAATTGTAAACCGGAGTGAAGGCTTCCCGCTATACTTCGGTATAAAAAAGAACCTAAATAAATAAATAAATAAATGTGGCTATGATCCAGCTTAATTTTCATATTATGGTTATTGTCTCCCCAAGGTCACATGGAGCATCAGATTTAAACCTTGGTGTCCCTGATTCTCTATCTGCTGCTCTACCCGCTAGACAACTCCTCCACTGCTATAGCAGAGTGACCACTTTCATTTGGCATACGTAATGTCTAAATATGTTGCTAAAAACCATGGGCCATCATGTGATGCTAGTAAAGCTTGGTTAGAGGTGGAGTTGTCTATACACCTTGTAATAACCTACTAGAATTCATAAAGTCCTGTGCTCCATTTCTGTGGACTCCATTGCTGTTGGTCAGACTGATGCTGCCCTGGCTTTACATCATTACCTATTGATTGCCTTAAAAGAAACAAAACTAGATGATCATGCATGTGGAGCAGGTAAGGCCAGACATGGATCGATCTGCTCAGTGGGGAGAGGGAGATGCATTCTGACTGAGGATGAGGAATAAGACCCAGTTGCAGTTCAAAGGTCTCAGGAAATATCCTGTATGCAAAGGTCTTTGATTTTTAATTATTTTACAGTACCTTTTGATCTTAGCCTTTACTATTTCCTATCATTTCCTATGCATGGGTCTGAGACCTTTTAGCCCCAATCACATCAAGAGATTCTATCTAGATAAGCTAAGTAACAGGCAGATATCAAGCACTGTTGTTATGTGAAGGGTTTTTTTTGTGTGTCCTTGGGCCACGGCTCGACCCCAGACAAGTCCAAAACCGAACCGAGGGTTGGCGGCATGTCCCAGCATGGCAGAGACAAGGCCTTACCCTCTGCCGAGCCTGCAAGCTCCCGAAGTCAACAAGATGATGTTGGAAGGTGAACAGTCCTCCGACCGTTCCAAGCCCTTTTGGACCAGCCGCTTAGGATCGGCATGGAGCAGCAGGTCTGCCTGAGAATGAGGGCAGACGGAGGCCTTATGACACGAAGACATGAGACTATGACTGAGGCAAAGACATCACAGACGAGGGCTGATGCGACGGCATCACAGATGAGGCGAGGAACTTGACAAAGTCCAGACGAGATGATAACCTGGGGAGGTCAGACATTGGCACTGTCTCTCAGGGCGCCCTACACAGCCCACCTTCACGGGCGGACCCAATGGCCTGATCACGGACCACCCTGTCTCACTGCGCGCCCTACACAGCCTGAGGAGGATGGTCACGGACCATGCGGAGAACTGGACAAGCACAGCAAGGAATCCAGTCGAGGTGAGACTCCAATGATGGAGCCGGTGTCATCCGGAGAACCACAAGGGCTGGCAAGACAGGAAGGCTCAGGAGCACAGAACATAAGTCCACTGCAGGCAACTCTCATGATGAAGACGCGTCACCCGGAGAACCAAAGAGCCGACAGAACAGAAGGCTCAAGAGCACAGAGACAAAACATCAGAAAGAGCAGGAACATCCGGAAGCAAGACATGGGACGACGAGACATCAGGACACCTGGACGGGGACCTCAAGGGATGAAGACATGGCACAAGAAGCAGACGACACATGGAGCTCCCACGAAGAACACAAAGGACCTGATGGAGCACTGGAAGGCAGAACCCTCCAGGAGCGAAGTAACTCCGATGCAAGGCGAAGACGAAATGCAGGAGCAGCCCTTTTATAGGGCTGACACAGGAAACAGTCTATAGGTGGGGCCCAGGACATATCCGGCCATGGGGCCTTTAAATCTTGAAGAGGGGAAACAGGAACTGTGCAGGACCATGGACACCGGCCCTGCACCGACGTCTGCGTATCTGAGGCAAGGCTGGGCCGAGGAGCAGGCCCCGACGTTGGCAGCTGCTCCTGCCGCTGCAGGAGGCCCCGAGCTTGCCGCTGGGGCCTCCTGCAGCGGCAAGCTCGGGGCCTCCTGCAGCTTGCCGCTGGGCAAGCTCGGGGATCGCGGCCTCCAGCCGCAGAGATGACATGTCAACGGCAGCTCCAGCCGCTAAGATGACAAGGAAGTCCGTGGCTCCGGCCGCAGTGAAGAGAGCAAGAGGGGCGGCCTCCAGGCCGCAAGAGGAAACAGAGTCCGCGGCTCCGGCCACGATGAAGCCCCGACTTCGGCGGCGCCCAGCCGCATCAGGCACGGCAAAGTCAGCAGCAGAGGTAAGGTGCCTGCTCACGGGGAAACCCGCGGGCAGGGTTCATAACAACTGTGATGAGCGTGCCTCAGGAAGCAGTAATACAGAACAAAGAAAGAACGGGAAGTAATACCATATATGGATAAGGTGGGACATTGGTGTGAAAGAGATAAGAAATGGTATAAAGTTGTGCTCCACAGGGAAACATTTGACTGGCATCTTTTTCTGCTACTTTGCAGGCAGCAGGTGGAGACTAGATCCCAGTGCACGTCAGAACTATTTTTGTACTTTATTTGCTTTTTAACAAGGTTTCTGTAGTTTTTTCCTTTTACTCCTCTCAATAATAAAAGTTCTTTACTTGTAAGAAGACCGCCTAAGTTGTTAATTAAGAAAAACCAGATTAACAAGGAAAGACAATTCTGTAATCTGCTTTACATTGCTTTTACTCATGCATATATGTAGATTTATGCACAATATGTGTGAAGTTGGATATAACCACAGGAAGACACAAAATTCTGAGGGATGGTATGTGGATAATTTTTACGTTACTGTTTTTCTTAATGATAATTTTGCTGCTATCATGTATATACCTATATGTCATTACATGTTTTTGTTAGATACTTCTTGTTTCTATGAGGCCTCAGTAAAATAATGTAGCATTTGGGGATAAAGATACAGCCCAGCAGTCCCGCACTGGAGGCCAGGAAAGCAAATATCTCCACCACCACCAAGTACTTGCCCTGGGTGCACAGATATTTTGGGATGAAAGACACCCAAACACTGCAGAAAACCTGCATGCTGAAGGTGATGTACTTGGCCTCATTGAAATGGTCAGGTAGGTTTTCTGCCAGAAAGCCACGATGAAACTGATACCAGCCAGAAATCCCAGGTAACCCAGTAAAATCACATTGTTGACCCTTTAGTACATTCAGTTAGTATTGTTCCAGGTTCTGACTGCATGTTCAGATATAGAAATGGCGGAATAGTACTCAAACACACAAGGCATATTAGGGCTTGAAGAAGGGAACAGGAAAGCACTATAGAGTTAGAGACCCTGGAACACATCCATTTCCGGAGCTTGCTTCCAGGCTTGGTGGCTTGGAAGGCCATGGCCACAATGATGGCTTTTGCAAGTATGGAGGAGAGAGAGATGGAGAAAGTGATTCAAAAACAGTCTGTCGGAGAACGCAAGTCACTTTCTCATGATGGCCAATGAATATCAATGAGCCGAGGAAGCAAAGCATGAGGGAAACAAGGAGAATGTAGCCAAGGTCCCGGTTGTTGGCTCTCAATATTGGAGAGTCTCAGTAATAAATAAATATCCCCAGAATGGCAACATTGATAATAAAGAAGAAAATGTTGATGAAAGTCAAGGCTATCCCCAATGGTTCTTCATAGGACAAGAAGATTATCACTTCTGGGACACAGGCATATTTCTTCTGATTGAGCCATTGGTCCTCTGGACACTTCATACAGTTGTCCATATCTGAGTAGAATGAATATTGTCTCAGTGTCACATATTTTGTGCAGCTCTAGTAATCACATTTTAAGAAAGATATAGTTGAATTGGAAAAGGTTTAGAGAAGGGCAACCAAAATCATGTAGGAGATGGAACAGCTCTGTGTGTGGAAATGGAACAGCAGTTATTACTATAAAAAACTTGCTGGGCATACTGGATAGACCATTTTGTCTTTTTCTGCCATCATTACTATATGTGTATGTAAGGCTAAAGAGGTTAGGGCTGTGGAGCTTGGAGAAGAAATGGCTGAGGGGGGATATGATACAGGACTTTAAAATCATAAGAGGACTAGAATGGGTAGATGTGAATTGGATAATAGAAGGACTAGGGGGCACGTCATGAAGTTAGCAAGTAGCACATTTAAAACTAATTGGAGAAAATTCTTTTGCATTCAACACACAATTAAGCTCTGGAATTTATTGCCGGTGGATGTGGTTAGTGCAATTAGTGTAGTTGGGTTTAAAAAGGTTTGGACCAGTTCCTGGAGTAGGAGAAGTTCATAAACTGTTATTGACCAGGTGGAATTGGGGGAAGCCACTACTTATTATCGAGCCCAACAATATGGGATCTTTTTAGTGCTTGGGATCTTGCCAACTACTTTTGGCCTGGATTGGCCACTGTTGGAGACAGGATGCTGGGCTTGATAGACCCTCGATATGACCCAATATGGCAAGTTGTTATGTTCTTATGGTCTTAAGAAAGGCCCACTGTGGCTGAGGCAAGTAAACAACTCCTTAAATTCCTTTGAAATTCCTTTTGCTTAATTTTGTCAAGAGCTTGGAGAGCACAGTAGAGTGTGTGCTTTCTTCTTATTGCTATTATTATTATTATTGCTATTTTTATTTATCTTGATTGATCACATTTCTTACATGTGTAAACTAAAGCAGACTGTCAAGAAATTACAAGAGGTAATTCATACCAAACATATTGACTTAAGGGGAAATTTTTATTTTCCTTAAGTCAATTTTTAATTTTATTCTAGGTCACGATCTAAGTGACCTTAGGTTTGCCTCCATTGCACCTCAGTGTGAAACTACTGAATTAGAGCTCATTGGAAAGCTGGATACCATTCCTCTAGGACGGAGCAGAGTCTTCGTATCCCCACTATATTTGTGACTTGACTTAACTGTGCTCACACTATCATGTCAATGTGTTCTCCCAGACACCTTAGAAGTGAATTATCTTATTTATTAGGGATGTGAATCGTGTGATCGATCGTCTTAACGATTGATTTTGGCTGGGGGGGGAGGGAAATCTGATCGTCATGGTTTTTTTTGTAAAATAATTGTAAAAAATCGTAAATCGGGGGAGGGCGGGAAAACCGGCACACCAAAACAACCCTAAAACCCACCCCGACCCTTTAAAACAAATCCCCCACCCTCCCGAACCCCCCCAAAATGTTTTAAATTACCTGGGGTCCAGTGGGGGGGGGGTCCCGGCGCGATCTCCCGCTCTCGGGCCATGGCTGCGTTAATAGAAATGGCGCCGGTGGCCCTTTGCCCTTACATATGACAGGGCAAAGGTAGCGCCGGCGCCATTTTGGTTCCTGTCACCCGACGTCACGAGTGCAGGAGATCGCTCCCGGACCCCCGCTGGACCCCCAGGGACTTTTGGCCAGCTTGGGGGGGCCTCCTGACCCCCACAAGACTTGCCAAAAGTCCAGCGGGGGTCCAGGAGCGACCTCCTGCACTCGCGCCGTATTGCCAATATTCAAAATGGCGCCGGCGCTACCTTTGCCCTCACTATGTCATACGACCCTTAAAGAACAATAATAAAATCAAGAAAATAAAACATTAATCATAATACTAAATCTATACAATATGTGCACAAATGTGCAGGTTGCACATTTGTGCAACCTGCACGCGCCAAGCCCAGTGCGCGCTGCCTGTTCTTTCCGAGGCCGCTCCGATTTCGGAGCGGCCTCAGAGGGAACTTTCCTTCGCCCTCCCCCCACCTTCCTCCCACCTTCCCCTCCCTTCCCCTACCTAACCCATCCCACCGGCCCTATCTAAACCCCCCCTACCTTTGTCAGCAAAGTTACGCCTGCTGAAAGCAGGCGTAACTTTGCGAGCGCCGGCCGGCAGCCCCGCTCCGTCCTCCGGTCCCGGGGGCTGGTCCGGAGGCCTCGACCACGCCCCCAGGCCAGCGCCACGCCCCCGGGCCCACCCCCTAAATGCCACAACACGCCCCCAGACACGCCCCCTCCCGCCCCTTTTCGAAAGCCTCAGGACGTATGTGCATCCCAGGGCTTTACGCACGCCGGCGGCTTATGCAAAATAGGCGCGCTGGCGCGCGCAGGCCTTTTAAAATCCGCCCCATTTTTATTAGTATAGATTTAGTATTATGATTAATGTTTTATTTTCTTGATTTTATTATTGTTCTATAAGGAATAGTAATATTTCTGTTTTTCCATCGTTGCACTGCATACAGAGGCTGGCTTCATAGGGCAGCTGTTCCATGCCCCTTATATTTTTGGTCACCCTTCTCTGCACGTTCTCCAGTGCAACTATATCTTTTTTGAGATGTGGTGACCAGGATTGTACACAGCATTCAAGGTGCGGTCTCACCATGGAGCGGTATAGAGGCATTATGACATCCATCGTTTTATTCACCATTCCCTTCTTAATAATACCTAACATTCTGTTTGCTTTTTTGACTATCACAGCACACTGAGCTGACAATTTCAATGTATTATCCACTATGATGCTAGATCTCTTTCCTGGATGGTAACTCCTAATGTGAAACCTGACATCGTGTAACTACAGCAAGGGTTATTTTTCCCTATATGCATCACTTTGCACTTGTCCTCGTTAAATTTCATCTGCCATTTGGAAGCCCAATCTTCCCATCTCACAAGGCCCTCCTGCAATTTAACTTAGATTAAATAATCCTTGATCCCAAGTATTTATTTATTTATTTATTTAAATACTTTTGATATACCGATACTCAAGACTGGTGTCTTATCATACCGGTTTACATTGAAACAAGGGGTAACCAATTAACTATGAAAATAAAGTTACAAAGAACAAGGGGTTTACAGGATGGGAGAGTAGAGAGCGAAAGCACACAATTAGTATAATAAGTTAAACATAACAAGTTTAAAATAACAGAGTTTAACATATAAACGAATGTAGCAGGCTTAGACAATGGATTAGTCTTTAGGTCTATAAAGTTGCCGGTGCGAGTGAAGGAGGGGGAGGGAGGGAATCTGTGAGAATGGATTGCATAGCTGTGCTGTTCGTATGGTGTCCATTAAGGGAAGGCTTGGGTGAACAGCCACGTTTTTAATTTCTTTCTGAAAGAAAGCTGGCATTGTTCCTGTCTAAGTTCCGGGGGAAGAAGATTCCAATAATACGGTCAGGCCGTGGACAAGGTTCGTTTCAGGATGGAAGTATGAGTGGTGGATTTATTTGGTGGGGCATGGAGCGATCCTTTGTAAGTTGATCTGATCGGTCTTGAGGACACATGAAGTTTGAGAGGAATTTTGAGTTGTAGAGTAGATTGGTGATATATGTTTTTGTGGATGATGGATAAGGTCTTGAACATTATTCTGTGGTTGATAGGTAGCCAATGTAGGTTTTTTAGGATTGGTGTGATGTGGTCTTTGCGCCGAGAGTTAGTATGGATCCTTGCTGCGGCATTTTGCAGCATCTGAAGTGGTTTCGTTGAGGCAGCTGGAAGGCCAAGGAGGAGCGCGTTACAGTAGTCTATTTTTGAAAATAGTATGGCTTGTAGTACAGACCGGTAGTCTTGAAAGTAAAGGAGAGGTTTTATTTGTTTCAGGACGTGAAGCTTATGGAAGCATTCCTTGGTGGTGGTATTAATGAATTTTTTGAGGTTCATTCTGGAGTCGAGCATGGCTCCTAGATCTCTCACGTGGTTTACAAATGGTGAGAGATGGAGAGTAAGGGGATTGTTGACCTTGGGAGAGATGAATAGCAGTTCTGTTTTAGAGGTGTTAAGAACAAGACTGAGATTTGAAAGTAGACTATTGATGGAGCTGAGGCAGTTGTTCCAGAAGTGTACGGTGCTGGAGGTGGGATCCGTGACAGGGATTAAGATCTGTACATCGTCTGCATATACAAAGTGAGTTAGGTTGAGGCTCTCTAGATGTTGGCATAGAGGTAACAGATAAATATTGAACAGTGTGGGAGATAGCGAGGATGTTTAAAGTAGGAAGGATGTGAATGTCATTGACATGTTACAGCACAGTAACAGACTTGATATAGAAAGATGCAGAAACTGGATCTTGGGATGTTTTTTATTCTGGGAAGAACACTGAATGCACCAGGAGCTGGACATTTGTAGCGAGCTCCCTGCAGCCTTATGGAATGTGAGGAGTGCCAAACGGGGCAAGGGGGCTTGGGTTGGGCTCATGGGCAGAAGGGTGGGCTTCAGGAGGGAGCTTACAATCAAAATGTATTTTCTAATTTGAGGGAGGATGGGAGGGTTTGGGGGGGCCTATAAGCTCACTAGGTTTTTGGTATTTTTTTTTGGGAGACTGTGGGGATTGGGCACAAAGCCCAATATTTATTTCTCTGGATGGGGAGTAGGGGATTGGGCCAGCAGTGTTTGGATGTCCTTCCAGGCTGTTTTTTATTTTTTCTGGTCATCACTTAACCAACTACATTCTTTGAATACAGATGTTTAAGGTTAAAGTTATCTGGGAACAAGATAACAGCTTGGAGACACATCCAGACTTAGTCAGATAACTTTTTCAGCAAACTCTGAATATAAGAGTTAACCAAATAAGTTGTGGCTAAGTGAACTCCACCCTGGAATGCGTTCTGCAAACAAGGGCATATTGTTGTGGTTCCGGTCGTGAACCCTGCGACCGGACCCTTACCTTCTCTGCCTCAGGGAACGCCGGTCAAGCTTGGGCCTACATCGCAGCGTCCCCACTAGGGAGACGGCGTCAAACGCTATACAGACCCCGTACCTTAGGCTCGTGCGCACGCAGAGGGAACCCTTTTAAAGGGCTTCTGGCGCAAAAGCTGAGCCAGCCCCCTACATTGACGTCAGACGCCGAGGGGGATTTAAACCCGGCGTCTGACCCCAGGATTTTGCCTTGCAACGCGGTTGACTCGTTTGAGTGGAGAGTTGCCTGTCTGTTCCTGCTCGTCAGCCTGCCTGATCCTGCCTGCCTGATCCTGCTCGTCTACCTGCCTGATCCTGCCTGCCTGATCCTGCTCATCTGCCTGCCTGATCCTGCCTACCTGTCTCCACCTGTCGTTCCAGCCTTCCTGTTCCACTCCCTGCTTTTGGAATTCATCTTCGGAGTATCTTCTGGTCCTGATCCTGGTCTGTTCTTCGTCCACGTCTTCAGCCGCCTGCCCTGAACCTGGTCTGTCCACTCGTCTACGCCGCCAGCCGCTCTCCTAAGTCCCAGTGGCCCGGGTCCCTAAGGGCTCCTCCCGTGGGGACCACGGGCTTCCAGGGTGAAGTCATCTAATTCCCAGCAGTCCGGGCCTCCACAGGAGTCTCCTGGAGGGGTCACGGACTTCCAGGGTGAAGACCGTCCGTCTACAGCTGCGGCACCGTCTTCCGACCTACTCCATCAGCGGAGATCTACTTCATCCCTTCTCCGTCGGTCGGACCAAGGATCCACCTCCTGATTCTCAACAGTTTGCAAGGCCATGGATCCGATGGACCTCGCTGGCCTCCAGGCCATACCCGGGATAGCACAGCAGATATAGCAGCAACAACAGTGTTTGGACGCCTTGGCAGCCACAGTAGAACACCTGGCCAATCGGTTGGACGCCGAAGCCCCGGAACTGGTCCAGGAGCAAGCACCACCTCCAGTGGTGAATATCCACATTCCCACCCAGTTACCAGCCCCGTCTTGCTTTTCAGGGGAGTCAAAAGCATGTCGGGGCTTCCTGAACCAGTGCTTCGTGCGGTTCTCCTTGCTGCCCGCACAGTTCCCCACAGACTCAGTCAAAGTGGCCTACATCTTCTCCCTGTTGGATGGACGGGCGTTGCACTTGGCTCCCCCCATGTGGGAGCGGAATGACACCATGCTTAACAACCTGTCACTGTTTGTGGAGAATTTCAAATTGGCCTTCGATGAACCCGCCTGTATGGCTTCCGCAACCTCAGAGTTGCTTCAGCTACGCCAGGGAGCTCGCTCCTTGGCAGAGTATGCCCTCGAGTTTCGCACCTTGGCACTGGAAGTCGGGTGGAGCGACAACGCCTTACGCGGAGTATTCCTAGAAGGGCTCTCGGCAAGGATCAAAGATGAGCTAGCCGCCTGGGATCTCCCTGAAGATCTCAACGCACTAATTGACGTCGCCGGGCGCATTGATCGGCGCCTCCAGCAGAGGGCCAGAGAAGGACGGCCCCCTCGCCGGATGGTTCCTCTGGCTCTAGCCTTCTCCAGGCCTGACACCGACTACCAAGAATGCCTCGGCACCCCCGGAACACTCCACGGAGGAACCAATGCAACTGGGGCGTACCTCGTTATCCCCCGAGGAGAAACTACGTTGTCGAGCCCTGGCATTATGCCTATACTGCGGTGGGAAAGGACATTTCCTGACCCAGTGTAAAGAAAGGGCGGAAAACACCAAAGCCTAGGAGGGTCTGAGGAGCTACTCCTAGGCTGTATCAATTCTGCTCCTCAATGTACTGTACCCATAACCCTGAAATACCCGGGAGGCTCGTTCGAGACTCTGGCTTTCATCGATTCAGGTGCAGGTGGGAATTTTATTCTCCAAGATTTGGTACAACAGCTCCAGATTCCAACATGGCCTCGCATGCCACCGCTGCTGATCACATCTATCCGAGGTACGGTACTTCCAGACAGCATTTTGACTGTCACCGTACCCGTTACTCTACAGACCGGGGTCCTGCACTCGGAGGAGATCTCTTTCCTGATTCTTGAAAAGGCAGTACATCCGGTGGTCCTCAGATTACCCTGGTTGCGACAACATTCTCCGGTGATCCATTGGGACTCTTTGCAAATCGCTCAGTGGAGTTCTCATTGCCTTCGGAACTGTATCAAGACCCCCCAGGTCCAGCGAATAACACTGGCACAGACGGACTTGTTATTACCGGCTCCTTACAAGAAGTTCGCAGACGTATTTTCTAAGGAGAAAGCGGAGATCTTGCCTCAACATCGGACGTTCGACTATGCAATAGAGCTCCTGCCAGGGACCACGCCACCCCGAGGAAGGGTGTACCCCTTATCTCGTCCTGAGACTCAGGCAATGACGGAATATATCACTGAGAACCTCACCAAGGGGTTCATCCGTCCCTCCAAGTTGCCCACGGGGGCGGGGTTCTTTTTCGTAGGGAAAAAGGATGGGTCTCTGAGACCTTGTATCGATTACCGGGGTTTGAACGCCATCACTAAGAAAGACCGCTACCCACTTCCTTTAATCCCCGAATTCCTGGACAAACTTCAAGGAGCCAGAATTTTTACCAAGTTAGATTTAAGGGGGGCATACAGTCTGGTACGGATCCATCCCGGGGATGAATGGAAGACGGCCTTTAACACCCGGGACGGGCATTACGAGTACTTGGTAATGCCGTTTGGCCTATGTAATGCCCCAGCTGTCTTCCAGCATTTAATGAATGAAGTGCTGCGTGAAATGCTGAACTCTTCAGTAATCGTGTATTTAGATGATGTTCTCATTTACTCATGGGACCTAACTTCTCACCGTCAGCACGTTAAGCAAGTGTTGCGGATTCTCAAAGACAACCATTTATACGCAAAACTGGAGAAGTGCATATTTGAGCAGGAATCATTATCATTCTTGGGATACATCATCTCCGCAACAGGGTTTCACATGGATCCGGAGAAGGTATCAGCCATTAAGAGGTGGCCTGTCCTACGGGCCTGAAGGCCTTACAACGCTTTTTAGGGTTCGCAAACTTCTATAGACATTTTATACCCCAATACTCACGCTTAGTAGTGCCTCTGACTGCCCTAACTAAGAAAAGTGTGGATGCTCGAGTTTGGCCCAACGAGGCTTGTCGGGCTTTTGAGAACCTCAAAGAAGCCTTCCTGCTTGAGACGTGCCTACACCACTCGGACCCTCTTCGACCATTCATAGTGGAGGTGGATGCATCCAGTGTAGCAGTTGGTGCGGTGTTGTGCCAAAGTTCTAGTACGGGTCGATTAATGCCTTGCTCGTATTTCTCCAGGAAGTTTAGTCCCACAGAGTGCAACTACAGTATTGGGGACAAAGAACTGTTGGCCATCAAACTGGCATTTGAGGAATGGAGACAGTGGCTGGAGGGAGCCAACCACCCCATCACAGTGTATACTGATCACAAAAACCTGGAGTTCTTATGCCAAGCTCAACGATTAAACCCCAGGCAGGCTCGCTGGTCTCTGTTTTTTAATCGATTTGATTTCATACTCCGATATCGACTGGCTGCAAAAAATGTCCGAGCGGTTGCTTTGTCCCGCAACTCTATATTGGAGGAAAAGAAAGATCCACCACAGTACATCATTGATCCTGCTAAGATCCACTTGTCCAGCACCACGGTAACTACTCTTGGGAGAGCGGCCGTTCCTCGCAGGGATCGCAAAAAGGTATTAAGTTGGGCTCATGTTTCACGGGCGGACATTTGGGCAGAGAAAGAACTCTCGACCTCCTCAACCGCTACTATTGGTGGCCAAACGTAAAACGAGATGTTCAGCTCTACGTGGATTCTTGTCCTTCATGTGCCAGGCAAAAGCCATTAAATGGCCGTCCCTGGGGTCTCTTGCAACCCTTGCCGATACCTACCGAGCCCTGGACTCATATAGCCACTGATTTTGTGGTGGAGCTGCCACCCTCCGAAGGGAACACGGTCATTTAGGTCACAGTGGACCGCTTTTCTAAAATGGTCCACCTGGTTCCTCTGCCCAAACTCCCAACGGCACCTGAACTGGCTCTGCTATTTGCACAACACGTCTTTCGAGCCCATGGCCTCCTGCAAAGCATAGTGTCCGACTGTGGATCCCAGTTCACTGCCCGGTATTGGAGAGCACTATGCAAGAAGTTCGGAGTACAGTTAAACCTATCTACAGCCTTCCACCCCCAGAGCAATGGGCAAACGGAGCGGATGAACCGCTCTTGAAGGTCTTTCTCCGTAGCTTCGCAAATGAGAAACAAGACAACTGGACGGCACTACTCCCATGGGCTGAGTTTTCTTATAACAATCACACCCACTCTGGTACCGGGAAATCCCCTTTCCAGATTGTGTTTGGGCAGCAACTCAGACCCCTGGTCCCAGTACCGACACCTGTTCCGTCGCCGGCAGCTCAATCATCAGCCCACCACATGCACAACCTTTGGAGGATCATTCAACGGCAGCTCTCGGAGACAGCTAAATGGGCTCAGAAAGTGGCCGATCGACATCGGCGCCCCGCACCGGTTTTTCTACCAGGCGATAGAGTCTGGCTGAGCACTAAGAATCTTCATCTGCGTGTACCGTCTCGGAGGTTGGCACCAAGGTATTGTGGAGTGGACCATTTCGTGTGGCAGAGAGAATAGGCCTAGTGTCTTACCGACTTCGTCTGCCTTCCTCAATGCGTGTCCACAACATTTTCCACATGTCTCTGCTGAAACCAGTGGTGCTCTCCAGATTTCATCATCCAGTACCTGATCCTGTTGCTTCCCCGGTACAGGATGATACAACCTATCAAGTGCGTGAAGTACTGGACGTTCGCTTTCATCACCGTCGTTGGGAGTACCTCCTGGCCTGGGAGAGATGTGGACCTGAGGACAACACCTGGAAGCCCGCTTGAAATATTCTGGATAAGTCCTTGCTGCTCCAGTTTCACCAAGACAACCCTGGAAAACCAGGTCCTCTGCGGAGGGGGCGTAAGAAGGGGGGTACTGTTGCGGTTCCGGTCGCGAACCTCTCGACCGGACCCTTACCATCTCTGCCTCAGGGAACGCTGGTCAAGCCTCTGGATCGCCCGGGCCTGCTTGGGCCTACATCGCAGCGTCCCCACGAGGGAGACGCCGCCGAATGCTACACAGACCCCGCCCCTTAGGCTCGCGCGCACGCAGAAGGAAACCTTTGCAATTCCCAACCTCCTGACAGTCTTAAAAGCTATAATCAACCCCACACAGAAGTTATCTGCCTCTGCCTATATTAGGCTATGTATATTGTATTTCTTTGTTTAACCCCATATATTCATTTCCAAGTTATTCTTCCTGTTCTCTGTAAGACATTTGCTTGTCACTGTTATTGTTCAAAATGTAAACCGAATTGATCAATAATTCTGTTATTGGAAAGTCGGTATAGAAAAAACTTTAAATAAATAAATAAATAAATAAATTTTAAAGGGCCTCTGGCGCGAAAGCTGAGCCAGCCCCCTACAATGACGTCAGACGCCAAGGGGGATTTAAAACCGGCGTCTGACCCCAGGATTTTGCCTTGCAACGCGGTCGACTTGTTTGAGTGGAGAGTTGCCTGTCTGTTCCTGCTCGTCAGCCTGCCTGATCCTGCCTGCCTGATCCTGCTCGTCTATCTGCCTGATCCTGCCTTCCTGATCCTGCCTGCCTGATCCTGCTCATCTGCCTGCCTGATCCTGCCTATCTGTCTCCACCTGTTGTTCCAGCCTTTCTGTTCCACTCCCTGCTTTTGGAATTCATCTTCGGAGTATCTTCTGGTCCTGATCCTGGTCTGTTCTTCGTCCACGTCTTCAGCCGCCTGCCCTGAACCTGGTCTGTCCACTCGTCTACGCCACCAGCCGCTCTCCAAAGTCCCAGTGGCCCGGGTCCCTACGGGCTCCTCCCGGGGGGACCGCGGGCTTCCAGGGTGAAGTCACCTAATTCCCAGCAGTCCGGGCCTCCACAGGAGTCTCCTGGAGGGGTCATGGACTTCCAGGGTGAAGACCGTCCGTCTACAGCTGCGGCACCGCCTTCCGACCTACTCCATCAGCGGAGACCTACTTCATCCCTTCTCCGTCAGTCGGACCAAGGATCCACCTCCTGATTCTCAACACTTATTAACTTTACTGTCTGTACACTTCACACATCTGAATCAGGTTAGAGAGAGAGCTTTATCACTGGCAGGACCCAAATTTGGAATATTCTACCAACAATTTTAGGACTTGAGACTAATTTTAAACTGTTTAAGTGTGATTTAAAAACCTGACTTTTTAGCAAAGCATAGACGAGTGGACAGACCAGGTTCAGGGCACCGACAAGTCGGTTATAGTATGTTTTAGTTCACATTTTCTGCTTTTTAATTGGTTTTGTTTCTTTCTGAATTTATTCTTTTTACATTTAATTTAACTGAGTTAAGAGTTATGGTGTCATTTTAATAGTTATTATTTTTAAGTGCTTTAATTTTACGAGTTTTATCTAATAATTTTTTTAAATAAATTTTTAGGTTCTATTTTTATGTTTTTTAAATTGATAATTATAAGGAAGTGACAATTTTAATTTGTATTTAGGTCTGAAATATTGTTTGTACTGCTAATATGTTGTGAACCGTTTGTTGCACTGGAGGTGGACCCTTGGCCTGGTGCAGGATTGGTATGGCCCTCTGGTCGGACCCAGAGAGCACCTGCCACCAGGAGGCGGAGCACAGGAGGAGACAGAGGCTAGCTGGAGCTTCACCAATAGCAACTTGGGGTTTCCGCAGGTTGAGCCATTGGGTTCCCGGGCTGCCTGGTCTTAGGTGGGCCTTGCAGGGTCTCCTAGAGAGGAAGCGCAGGGGAGTGCCCACCACAAACAAGGGTGCGCGGTCAATGTCCAAGCAAGCAGGTCCAGAGATCACAGGAGGCCAGAAAAGAGTGTCCAAGTGGATAGTGAGGATCAAGGCCAGAGTATCAGTCCAGAATGGTCAGATGAAGCAGGGGTCAGTACCAGTAGTCAGTCCAGGCGTAGTCGGGTCAAGCAAAGGTCAAGTTCCAGGCAGCGATCAGCCATGGTCAGTAGACAGGAAGAGGTCAGTTCCAGGCAGCGATCATACATGGTCAAGAACAGGCAGAGGTCAGTACCGTGAGATCAGTCTGAAGGGTACTACCAGGGAATTGGAGAGACGAAAGAACAGGAGACACTGGAACAGGAGACGCTGGAACAGGAGACACGACAGTAGGCAAACAAACTACGTACGGAAAAACGATTCGCAGCAGGAGATCGCCCCCGGACCCCCGCTGGACCCCCAGGGACTTTTGGCCAGCTTGGGGGGGCCTCCTGACCCCCACAAGACTTGCCAAAAGTCCAGCGGGGGTCCGTAACGATCTCCTGCAGTCGAATCGTCTTGTCTACGGCCGGCACCATTTTGCGCAAAATGGCGCCGGCCATAGACAACCTTTTTGTCATATGACAGGTCAAAGGTAGCGCCGGCGCCATTTTGTTTTTGTCCCCCGAGGTCAGGAGCGTAGGAGATCGCTCCCGGACCCCCGCTGGACCCCCACAAGACTTTTGGCAAGTCTTGTGGGGGTCAGGAGGCCCCCCCAAGCTGGCCAAAAGTCCCTGGGGATCCAGCGGGGGTCCGGGAGCGATCTCCTACGCTCCTGACCTCGGGGGACAAAAACAAAATGGCGCCGGCGCTACCTTTGACCTGTCATATGACAAGGCAAAGGTAGCGCCGGCGCCATTTCTACAAGCACCGGAGGTCCGAGAGTAAAAGATCACACCGGGACCCTTCCTCTGGACCCCAGGTAATTTAAGGCATTTTGGGGGGGTTCGGGAGGGTGGGGGATTTATTTTAAAGGGTCAGTATAGCAGCAATGAAGACACATCAGGCAGGTTTCATGGCAGGCAGGAAAAAGGGCCGAACACTCCCTTGGGTCCCCTTTTTATTGTACATTCATACAAAAGCTTACTATGTGTCATCACATCACTGGCTCCTCTCCACATAGCAACAGACGTATCACTACACTATTGGCTTGGCTCAGGGGGTGTGTACGGATCATTTCATTGGCTGCTGAATCCTATACCTCCTGTCTTTGTCCTGCCTCTAACTAGGGGCAACTAGCCCTTCTTTCAGGCAATCAGGGTTAATTATAAGCTAAAGAAATACATGACAGTCAGATATCCTCTCCTAGGCAGAGAGGTTTAAGCACAAGTAATGCTTTATTCAGCGCATAGGCCAGGGAAAAGGGAAGTTAGTGTTAAACCCTGACATGCCTGCCGGCGAAGCTCATAATTCCCACATCTCACCCTTTCTGTTTTTATTTAGGCAGCTCAATAAAGCTTTAGACCCTTACTGAAATCTGTTATGTCTTGGTATGGGCTGGAGATAGGGGAAGGGGGATATGGAGAGAAAAAGCTGAGTCGGTGTGGTATGCCAGCCGCCGCAGAGCTCCTGAATCTCCACATCACCCAGAGCTGGTGCAGCGTGGTGTGCCAACCGCTGCAGGGCTCAGGATTCCCTATTAATCATCATACAAGACATCTTTATACCCGGGCTGAGAGCAAGGTTTCAGTATGGATATGAGGTTGGGTATGCACTGAATACAGCAGCACAGGCAAATAATTAAGACAATTACAGTAATTATAATAGAAATCACCCTTTTGAGACCAGAAATATCAGGGAGCCAGGACCATAGCCAGTCCCATGGAGAAGTTGGTATTCCGCCTGAAAGTGGTGCATCAGCAACCATGGTTTCTATCTGCTCTATGGTATGTGTGAGGTTTGCTTTATAATCTGATATGTACACACAGCAATGAGATCCAATTAATGCACAAACACCACCCTTTGAAGCTAAAATGGTGTCTAAGACATAGCGGTTCTGTTATGCTACTTCTCTAATCTGAGAGACTTCTGTTGTGAGTAGTTTTAATGCATGGACTGTCTGATTGAATAGGGCAGTCGTCCAGCTAGCTAGGATGTGTAAGTCTCTGTAATTCATAGCTGTCCCCATTGGGGGAAACAGGCTTCTAGCTATCTGAGTTTCTGTATACTTTTCTATGGGATTATTGATCGCCTAGCTTTTGTTACGGAGTCTTGCTTTGGGTAACTTTTTGACTGCATAGTATGAGGGGAGGATGTAGCCTAGAGTGCATCTGCCTCTTCATCTGGGGGGAATGTGCATATATGCTCTACGCCCACACAGCATCCAAATGTTCCCTATCTGGTTAGTGTACATGTCATTGGTATTTTTAATTTGTGTTATCATTTGGGCTATATAACTACAAAGGGTAAATCCCTCGTCCCCTCTATACTCTCTGCACCTGCTTGGGTCTCCCACTGCACATCCTGTAATCTGCCAATTGCACATATATGTGGTATAATTATGTAAGTGTTCAGTGATTAATACAAAGGTTCGGTTACAATATGGATATTTCCCACCTGAAGCCCCTTCCCATCCCCTGTATCATAGTCCCAACAAAGAGCGGCAGTCTCTTGAATACGGCTGCCGATGTGTAGTATGGTATTATTAACTGGAGAGTTAATGAAAACACCTCTCTGTAAAGGATAATTAGTCCATACTGTAAGGTTAAATGGTACAGCATGCATCAGTAGTTCTCCGCGGGCATGGGTTGGCATGTGTGTGCAGATCCAACAGTCTGTTTGATTCAACAGGTGTGAAAAGTTCTGTGCATCGAGGATGTACATGTTGTCCTGTCAGAGTCCTTGTTCGGAAATCGCCATAGCTGGAGAAATAAGGCAAAGGAGGAGGGTGCAGAACACAATTATTAATGAGTTGGCATTCAGGCAAGAAAAGGCGGCTAATAAGTTCTCTGGAGTTTTCTCAAGGCCTTGCTGTTCTAAGAGTTGTGCAGATTGGTTGGATAGGGCCTTGATCTGTCCCCAGGTCATGTGGTGCTGCTTTTTGCGAGGAGTCCGGTCTCTGTCCTTCTGAGGGCTGTGGAGGCTCAGGGAGAAGTTTGGGATCGGGTCCTGTAGATCCGGACACCTTTCCATCTTTCCACGGCTTGATATAACGGCTTGGAACCCAAAGTGGACCTGTGGGAGCAAGCACAGCAGCTTCCATGCCAGACAGGGTTAGGTAACATTCTATACAAGACTGATGGCTGTGGGTGACTAACCTTAGTCCCATAATGATTACCCATGGCTGTGGTCTTATTTGAATTTGATATGTTTAGATGATTTAAAGTAAACAATACTTTGTTCAGCCAGTCCTACTTAGGGGGAAATCCAGGGGCAATCCCTGCTTTTTATTTGTGTGTGTCAAGAGCTGTCTTAAGGGTATGATTGGCTCTCTCCACAATGGCTTGCCCTGTGGTGTTGTAGGGGATGCCAAATACGTATTTAATGTTCAATTATTGACAAAATTCATGCAAAGGAATGGCTGCAGTAAGTAGAGCCATTTTTCAGAACAGAGGGTAATCCCATTATCAAGAAAGTTTTTATGCAGTGATCAATTTTCATTCAGTAAAATAGCATACATGTAAATTAATCATTTAAAGGGAAAGTCATTTGCAGTAGGCTGAATCACAAATGACAAGTATTTTAGACATTACATTAAACATATGTTACACAAGACTGACACATATTCATTTTCATTCATCCTGCAAATATTCATTTACACAAAACTGACATATTCATCCATCCTGCAAATATTCATTCATAGTCTTCTTGACATCAAGACAGACAACAGATAACACATAATTTGAGCTAAAAATTTCGTATCAAAAAGTATCAAAAACAAAATTAGATCAAGGATCAAAAATCAGAAGTCAAAAGGTGTTAGAAAAATGTTTGAAAAATGTTAAAATAAGCTGCAAAGTGTTCATCTTCACATCTCCTCATGGCAGGAAGGCTGTCAATCTGGAAAATATTAAAAACTGGCATACAGCAAAAAATTTACTAAGGTAAGGATTAAAGTAAAATTCTTACTTTTTTAACCTTGGATAAATCAATTCTATTATTCAATTTAATAAAATCAATTTGGATTTGCAAGAAAAGGCTTGGGAGGGATTGCTTTAGATGTAGCAACCTCTGTCAGTAAAAATTTTAAGGTTCAGAATTCTGTATAAAATTTGTGAAAGAGAAAATAAAACTGGTTTCCTTAAGAAGGGAGGACTGTAGACCTGAAAAATAAAAACTAGTATACAACAGAATTATTAAAATAATAATATAATATAACTGGTAGAATAGCATAGCGCCTCCTAGTGGAGACACCATCATTACTTTATAGATTGCAACCTGGAACAATAAATTCAATCAATAAATACTCTGAGCTTACTTTCAATGTGGAATATCAGAATAGAATTTCTTCATATAATTATTAGAATAGGAAATTAAACACGCTGTTCGCTCAGCTCTGTCTGCTGCACGCTAAAGTGACTGTAACTATTATTAAATGTCCTTGTCAGTAACCTCAGTTCAGTATTAAAGAAGTTTGAAAGTATTAAAAAGATTAACAACAGAAAGACAGAGTGAGAGGAAGGGCTAGTGTAGGAATGCATTGAAGGTTGAGGGAAAAGATTTGGATCAGCAGGAGATCTGATCTGTGCCGTGCCCCCCTTTGAAAGCTGCAAGCACAGTTAAAGAAATGTATCAGAGTTATAACAAAATATAAAAAATATAAAAATATAAAAAAACTGCAGTACTAAGTCCAGTTTTTTCTTTTCAAAAGTTCTCCCTCCCCCCCCCCCCCCCCATGAGTGGCTACCAAGAGTTAATAACAGAAAGACAGAGGAAGAGGGGGAGGAACAGTGTTTCTCAAAAGAAAATAAACAGAGGAGAGAACTGCATTCAATGAATTAATCCTTCAGTCTATAGCAGGAGTCGGGAACCCATGGCTCGCGAGCCAGATTTGGCTCTTTTGAGGGCTGCATCTGGCTCGCAGACAAGTGTCGCCACACTTTCCCGCTGACCCAGCTGCTCCCTGGTCCTCCTCCGCCCGGGCGGAATGCGGCAGGACAGCTGGAGTCAGCGGCACCGGCGTGCTCTCTTCTTCCCGCCCCCCCCCCCCGCGGCCTGGAAGAGGAAGTGGAGAGTATCGGGTGCCTGCGCGGCAAGAAGAGGCCACGCTGGTGCGCTCGGCATCGGCCCGAAGAAAAGAAGACTGCAGCGCGGCTCGGAGGAAAATGAAGAGCTTCAACCGCGGCCGATGGGACTCCGCCTCCGCGAGGGCTGAAAATGAAGAGGTTAGCGTTGGGAGGAGGCTGCTGCTGCCGCGAGTTCCCGGGGTGGGGGAGAGAGAGTATGTGTTTAAATGAGAGAGAGAGAGACCATGTGTGTCTGTGTGTGATTGAGAGCTGATTTAGGTGAGGGAGCATGTGAGTATGTGATTGAGAGCCTGTGTGTAAATGAGAGAAAGAGAGGACATGTTTGTAAGCATGTGAATGAGAGTCTGTGTGTGAGAGAAAAAGACAGCATGTATTTAAGTGATTGAAAGCCTGTGTGTGTGTGTGTAAGCGTGAAAAGATAGACAGCATGTGTGTAAATGTGTAATTAAGAGCCTATATAAGTGACAGAGAAAAGACATGTGTATATGTGAGTACTGAGAGCATGTGTGTATAGGTGTGTCATTGAGAGCCAGTGTGAGAGAGAGCGCTGGTATGTGACTGAGAGAGGAGAAAGTTCCAAGCAAACCACCCCGCCTCCTGCTAATTCAGAACAATCTCAGGATACCTGGATATCAAACGTTCCCAGGTATGCAGAGCAAAAAAATTTTTGTATCCTTATTATTTTTCATTACTGGGTCTTTGTGTCTGCTATTTTTGAAATATTTTGTTGGTATCTGGAAATGTTTTATATGAGTTTTTAATTATTGGATATTCCACTCAGCTGTTTCGAAATATGTTATTTTTGTTAGTACAGTTTTACTGCTGATGATTTTATATTTCTTGATTTGTTTTATAAGGATGGGTGATGTTTCTTTTTTCCTTTGTTACACTGCATACAGAGACTCTGGCTTGTTGCAGTTTCCAATTCATTTTTTTCTGCATGCTTCTTGTTATGCGTTTTGGTCTCTTTATTCTATGTTAGGTGAGGGACAGCACGTGATTCAGGTGAGGTTTTCTGCTGGCGTGTAGTTTCTGTGTAGGACTCTATAGCAGCCTGACTTGGTCCGTTTTCCTAATAGGAGATGTATTGGTGTCTTAAGGCCTGGTGTAATATTTTCAGAGACTTATTGTACTTTAAAAGTGTGATCTTACATAGAGGGGTAGATTTTCAAATACCGCGAATAGGCGTACTTTTGTTGGCGCTCCAGGCGCAAACAAAAGTACGCTGGATTTTAGTAGATACGCGCGGAGCCGCGCATATCCGCTAAAATCCGGGATCGGCGCGCGCAAGGCTATCGATTTTGTATAGCCGGCGCGCGCCGAGCCGCGCAGCCTACCCCCGTTCCCTCCGAGGCCGCTCCGAAATCGGAGCGGCCTCGGAGGGAATCCTCTAATGCCCTCCCCTCACCTTCCCCTCCCTTCTTCTACCTAACCCACCCGCCTGGCCCTGTCTACACCCCCCCCTTACCTTTCTCCGGGGATTTATGCCTCCCGGAGGGAGAAGTAAATCCCCGCGTGCCAGCGGGCCTGTTGCGCGCCGGGACGCGACCTGGGGGCGGGTACAGAGGGCGCGGCCACGCCCCCAGACCGCCCCGGGCCATAGCCACGCCCCCGTACCCGCCCCCACAACGCTGCCGACATGCCCCCTAAACGCCGCGACGACCGGGCCCGCCCCCCGACACGCCACCCCGACACGCCCCCCTCGGAGAACCCCGGGACTTACGCGAGTCCCGGGGCTCTGCGCGCGCCGGTAGGCCTATGTAAAATAGGCTCACCGGCGCGCAGGGCTCTGCTCGCCTAAATCCGCCCGGTTTTGGGTGGATTTAGGCGAGCAGGGCTCTGAAAATCCGCCCCATAATGCACACATTTACTTGTATTTAGTTTTAAACATATTGTATGGCTCTCATGGAATTACATTTTAAAATATGTGGCATTTATGGCTCTCTCCGCCAAAAAGGTTCCTGACCCCTGGTCTATAGGAACTGAAAAGCAGCTTAGTTAAGTATGCAAAAAGTGTACCAGAAGGTGATAACAATCTAGATAACATCAACCAGAGACAATGACTGGCAAGGACTTGCTGATCTCTTGCAAACAGATTCTATCTTTGTCCTATAGGGAAAATTACAGTAAAAATACAAGTTCTGTGCGCTGGCAATACAAGCAATTGTTATAAACTTAAATCTCAGAGAAATGGAGTCATTTTAAATGTGAGCCAAATTAACTTTGCAAAAGGGAAATCCACACAGCACACTGTTCAAGCTTCAGCACAGCTACAACACAAGGCTCTGCTTTCACTTTCCGTGGGGGAAAGCTGCAAGCATGTAGTCCCTCTGCAACTGAACATCAAAGACCAAGAGAAACCACTCCTTCCAAGTCTGCCCTGTCTGCTTAATTACTCTGTTTAATCTGGTCTGCAATAGGTCATTGAAGTGTCTAATTAAATCATTTCTTTCATATCGATACTGTTTTTGCTTGAAACGCAGGAGTGCAGCTGCCTGGCCCAAGGTCTTATACACTAATTTCTTTGAAGACCTGGGGGCATAGCCACTGCCCATGGCACTCCGGGCGGCACTCAACTCTATTGCTGCCCCACCTAGTTCTTTGATCCTTTCTGTAATGGGAGAGGCTTGAATCCCTTCCAATAATTCCTCCCTTATGAGATTTTCATTCACTTGCTCTAGGTGAAATCCCATGCTGACCGCGGCACATAAATTGTTACCGGGAGTAGCAGTTTGAGATGGTAATTTACCTGGACAAATCGGTGATGCAGAGTCAATGACTGTCTCAGGCAATGGCAACTGGGGGTACAGGGAGTTGGTGGTTGGTGGGGGAAGGGCTTGCGGGTAAGGTGGAGGGAGGCTAGCTTCTCTGATTTCAGTGTCTTTAGTTTCCTGGGGTTTTTTCTCTGAGGTGGATGCAGAGGAAGCCACAGGAGCCATGGTAGGTGATGGTGCCTTGTGAGTGTGTGTCCCCAAATGTTCTATTTCATATTCTGTCCCCCCTAGTTCATGGGTCCTTTCTGTGATGGGAAAGGCTTGAAGCCCTTCTAATAATTCTTTTCCTGTAAGGTTTTCTTTTTTCTGTTTCTGGTGAAATCCGATGCGAATCGCCCCACCCAGGCCAGGTTGTGGCTCAATTGTGCTCAAGGGCTGTTTTTCTAAAGAAGGCGGGGAGGTGTGAATGGGCTGTGTCTTGGGTGTAGGTATGGGGAGCTGCGGATACAAAGAATTTGCTGTCTCTGAGGGAGTTTGTGGATAAGGTGGGGGAAGGGTATGTTGATTGAGTGTACTGCCTGCTTCTTTACTGTCTGCTTCTAAAGGCACATGAACTGGAGATGCTGCCTTGAGACTTTTTTTTCCTATGTGTTCTATGGCCTCTGTACATTTTTGCCAGATTAATAATTGCTTTATGGGGGCTCTTGGGGCCGTATGAAGACTGTTGCCTATTATTATCCAGTCCTGGATATTCAGAGTTCCCGCCTCCGAATACCATGGGCAACGGCAAGCTATTTCACTTATCAATTTTTCTAAGTCCCCTATTCTGACTTGTGCTATTTCCCCCCTGGTGATGAAATAATGATTCTTGATTATTTTCTGCAGCTTTCTTGCATGACACGTCTGCTTAGCTGACAGATTTCCCCGCATACTCACGATTGTTGGGAGCAGATTTGCTGAAAAATTACTTACGATTAGGGAGCAAAATTCTGCTGCTGCGGTAGCTACCTAGGCTGTTCCAGCCGAGTGAGCAGGGAGCTTCTTATCACGTCGTGGATCACCAGATATAGCAGCAATGAAGACACATCAGGCAGGTTTCATGGCAGGCAGGAAAAAGGGCCGAACACTCCCTTGGGTCCCCTTTTTATTGTACATTCATACAAAAGCTTACTATGTGTCATCACATCATTGGCTCCTCTCCACATAGCAATAGACGTATCACTACACTATTGGCTTGGCTCAGGGGGTGTGTACAGATCATTTCATTGGCTGCTGAATCCTATACCTCCCGTCTTTGTCCTGCCTCTAACTAGGGGCAACTAGCCCTTCTTTCAGGCAATCAGGGTTAATTATAAGCTAGAGAAATACATGACAGTCAGGTATCCTCTCCTAGGCAGAGAGGTTTAAGCACAAGTAATGCTTTATTCAGCACATAGGCCAGGGAAAAGGGAAGTTAGTGTTAAACCCTGACATGCCTGCTGGCGAAGCTCATAATTCCCACAGGTCGGGGTGGGTTTTAGGGTTGTTTTAGTGTGCCGGTTTTCCCGCCCTCCCCCTTCCCCTCCCCCTTCCCCCGATTTACGATTTTTTGACGATAAATCGGGGGAATTGTTATTGTATCGCAGCTCTAATGATTTTTGACGATTTAAAATATATCGGACGATATTTTAAATCGTCAAAAAACGATTCACATCCCTACTATGTACTTGTAGTGGCCACCCTCTTATTGAAGGCTGTCTTCCAGATGTCCTCTGGTTGGATTCGTACAAGGTTATGTGCCCCTCGGAGATCTAATTTCGTAAAGATCTGAGCCCCTTGTAGGTGATCAAACAGTTCGCTAATGAGTGGCAGGTCCTTGCGAGTTACGGCATTTAGCCCATGGTAGTCTATGCAAGGAAGTAAACTGCCATCCTTTTCCTTCACGAAGAAGTATCCGGCTCCTGCCAGGGAATTGGAGGGTCTTATGAATCCTTTATTCAAATTTTCTTTAATTTACTCTGACATTGCTTGGGTTTCCGGAAGCAAGAGGGGGTAAGTTCTGCCCTTGGGAGGCATGGTTCCCGGTAGGAGTTCAATGGGACAACTGAATTCTCAGAGTGGAGGCAGGATGTCAGCATTTTGTTTGGAGAACACATCTTTGAAGTCAAAATGCGGAGCAGGTAACCTGGCAAGGGTTGTAGAGTTCAGAACGGTAACTGCTGGAGCCACCTGTCACAGACAGTGGTCTTGGCACTGGGGGCCCCACTGAGTTAGCTGCAGGGATTGCCAGTTGAAGTGGGGTGCGTGTACCTGGAGCCAAGGAAGTCCTAGGATTACAGTATGCGTGGAACATTTCAAAACAAAAAGAGAAATTTCCTCATCATGGAGGGTTCCCACGGTGAGGCAGAAGGCCACGGTGCGATGAGTAATTCATCCGGGGAGGTGCTCTCCCTGGATTGATGCGATGCGCAGAGGTACTTCCAGTGGTTCAAGTGGGATCTGGAGGATGGCATCAGAATGATCTCAGCCTCCCACATTGCAGGAAAAGACACCGTGAGAGCAGACTTTCTAAGCAGGGATAGTCTGCATCCAGGAGAGAAGACGTTGTTAGCCAAAGCTTTTAGCTGATAGTAGATCGCTGGGGTCTCCCGTCCATCAACCTGCTGGCCGTATCCCACAATGCGAAAGTTCCCCGATTCTTCAGTCGCAGAAGAGATCAGTGGTCCCTGGGGATCGATGCTCACATTCAGACGTGGCCAGAAGAAGAGTTGCTATGTGCCTTCCCTCCGTTGCCCCTGCTGGGTAGGGTCATTCACAGACTAGAGCACTACAGAGGATTAGTCCTACTAGTAGCTCCAGATTGGCCCAGGTGTTCATGGTATGCAGACATGCAGAGACTCCTGGTGGAGACCCTTTTGTGCCTCCCACCGCACAGGGGGTCTCCTGTGCTACAGCATGCTCCTGTGCTACAGCAGGCCCCTTCTACCTTTTTTGTCCAGAGAAGGGCGACCAAAAAGGTAGAAGGTCTTCATCAAATGAGTTATGAGGAGAGATTGAAGAATCTAAATATGTACACCCTGGAGGAAAGGAGGAGCAGAGGTGATACGATACAGACTTTCAGATACGTGAAAGGTTTTAATGATCCAAAGACAACGACAAACCTTTTCCATCGGAAAAAAATCAGCAGAACCAGGGGTCATGATTTGAAGCTGCAGGGAAGAAGACTCAGAACCAATGTCAGGAAGTATTTCTTCATGGAGAGGGTGGTGGATGCTTGGAATGCCCTTCCGGAGGAAGTGGTGAAGACCAGAACTGTGAAGGACTTCAAAGGGGCGTGGGATAAACACTGTGGATCCATAAAGTCTAGAGGACGTGAATGAATGTGGAAAAAAGGATTTGCATTCACAAAAAAGCAGGGAGTAGCTTGCTTGTTACGGCGGTTACTACCCCAAACCAAATAAGCCTGATACTTCACTTTCAATGCATATCCAGCATAGCTCTCTTCTTCAACGGCAAGGGAGAAAGACTGATACTTCACACACATCCAGCATAGCTCTCTGCTTCAACGGCAGGGGAGAAAGACTGATACTTTATGCATATCCAGCATAGCTCTCTGCTTCAACGGCAAGGGAGAAAAACTGATACTTCACACACATCCAGCATAGCTCTCTGCTTCAACGGCAGGGGAGAAAGACTGATACTTTACGCATATCCAGCATAGCTCTCTGCTTCAATGACAAGGGAGAAAGACTGATACTTCACACACATCCAGCATAGCTCTCTGCTTCAACGGCAGGGGAGAAGGACTGATACTTTATGCATAACCAGCATAACTCTCTGCTTCAACGGCAGGGGAAATGAAGAAAAGAGGATCTATATACAGACAACAACCAAAAAAGGACTGAATAACATAGTCTGGGAAAACAAATAAGCATGGGTGTAGCTTGCTTATTGTGGCGGTTACTACCCCTAACTAATTGAGCTAAATATTTCACATAGATGCAGCTCCAACACTGCTCTCTGCATTAATGGTGGGGGTGGAAGGGAAACAGAACCAAAAGGTTACTAAGAGCCAAGAGTAACAGATAAGTATGAGAAAAAAAAAATGTGCAAAGCTTGCTGGGCAGACTGGATGGGCCGTTTGGTCTTCTTCTGCCGTCATTTCTATGTTTCTGTGTTTCTAGAATTCTCCCAAAGTGGGGAAGCTCATGTTAGGGCTTTCCCCTCAAGGCGTGAGAGGATAAGGTGATCTTGGTTGTTTCATTCGGAAACAGCGAGGGTTGCAGTGCAAACTGCATAAAGCATTGGTTGATGAAGCCTCGGCAAAGGCGCGGATCCCCATTGAAACAGGGTGGAACTGGGAGGGCCAATGATGCCCGCGGTGGCAGGGTTTGAGCCAGACCCCTAAATTGTCCATAACAGAATCCTCTAACTGAGACTGTGGTCTCTCCACAGATGAAGCTAATGCTTCCATGGTTCGTTGTTGTTCTCGGACATGAGCAGCTAGGCCAGGGATGGCCTGCAAGGTGGGAGACTCCACCACGTCCATGGCTTTGGCAACCTGTTGTGCTGGAGGTGGACCCTTGGCCTGGTGCATGATTGGTACGGCCCTCTGGTCAGACCCAGAGAGCGCCTGCAACTAGGAGGCGGAGCACAGGAGGAGCAGAGGCTAGCTGGAGCTTCGCCAATAGCAACCTGGGGTTTCCACAGGTTGAGCCCTTGGGTACCCAGGCCACCTGTTCTTAGGTGGGCCTCACAGGGTCTCCTAGAGAGGAAGCACAGGGGAGTGCCCACCACAAACAAGGGTGCGTGGTCAATGTCCAAGAAAGCAGGTCCAGAGATCACAGGAGGCCAGAAAAGAGTGTCCGAGTGGATAGCGAGGATCAAGGCCAGAGTATCAGTCCAGGATGGTCAGCCGAAGCAGGGGTCAGTACCAGTAATCAGTCCAGGCGTAGTCATGTCAGGCAAAGGTCAAGTTCTAGGCAGCGATCAGACATGGTCAGGAGACAGGCAGAATTTGGTTCTTGATAGCGATCAGACGTGGTCAAGAACAGGCAAAGGTCAGTACCGTGAGATCAGTCCGTAGGGTACTACCAGGGAATTGGGGCGATGAAGGAACAGGAGACGCTGGAACAGAAGACACTGGAACAGGAGACACTGGAACAAGAGACACAAGAGCAGGCAAACTACAACAGAGTGTTGACCCAATTGCCAAGGCAAGGAACAGGAAGCAGGGCCTCGCATTAAGTATCCGGCCTATGTAACGTCATCGGGGTGTGCCCCCATGGGTTTTCCCACCGTTGGCAGGTCAGCCGTTGCAGGTCACCGTTGCAGGTCAGCCTCGCGCACACCTAGGAGCTGGGCCAAGGATGCCGACAACGCGGAGCCCCAACAGGAGCTCTGTTATGATGCCTGCATGGGAGACTGTGAGCGGGGGAGCCAGGGATGCTGCAAACTGGCTGCGGCAGCAGAGGATGAGTGCCCAGTACTGGTGGAAGGGATAGCGAGGTGAGTAGGGCCGGCCGCGGTGCGGCCGCAGCCCGAGCATGCATCACCATTACGATGGACTGTCTTAGTGCCGGTACACAAAACCTAATAAATAAATAAATAAATAAATAAATAGAAGGCTTCTACATTATCAGGTACGTTTTATCGGATCAATGACTTATTCAGAGAAGATTAATCTGGATAAATGGCCAAGAAATTCAAATATTGGAGTTTATCTGGACAATTCACAAGTTATCCAGATAAACCTCTTTGATTATTGGCCTTAGACATTTTTTAAAAAGTATAACATAATGAAATATCAGTGTTAATAAGGCTATATTGAATGTTCTTTAATGATATGAGCCACCATGAGAGATCAAAGAAATGGATCAGTCCTGAAATTAAGTTTGCAGAAGTATTTATAAATTTGTTCAGGACAGTGGTAAGAAATCAATTCAGAGAAGTAAGTGAAGGAAATGGATCATGCACATACTAAGATCATGAGTTGAGGGGATAGGATTAAATGAAAGGATGGATATTTACATGTGATCAATGGAAAAATACAGAAATATTTCTGGAGCAAGTGAGATGCTGAGACTGGAAAAAGAAAAAGAATGGGTGAAAGAGAAAAGTGAAGTGATTAGTTTCCTTAATGACTATTTCCAATATATAGGGCCTGGGTCATAAAGGTATTTGCCCAACAACACTAAAATGGAGAGGGATACTGGTGCATCAGGGCTGTACTGCTAGTTCACTGTAGGCAGGTTGGGGGTGCAGGGATCTGTCTGCTACAAGACACTGCCAGCTGCCCTCCCACCTTACTTGCGATCCTAAGTCAGGGAAAAGACAATGTGTATTCTCCTCAGAAATAGACTTTTATTTATCAGATTTGGTAGGACATAGCATTTAGAAAATAACAATAATTCCTATCTCTAACATCTTTGCTACTAAGCACCAGTTTTCCCTAAAGAAAGTTCTGTATCATGGGTGGTAACTAAACATGCCGTAAACCTTAGCCTGCTTATGATATTAATACTTGTGGCTAACTTACTTACCCCTGATTACAACGTTCAGGCAATTCCTCTGTTCATCTCTGAAGCAGGTTCCGGCTGTAGAGCTGGAGAGTGTAGGCAGGGGAGAGGCTTGCTTCCTGGCTTGGTACCGGCAGAGCAGGCAGGCTGTGTTGGAAGGAGGCAGGCTTCTGGCTCTGGTGCTTGCCGGCTGTCTGGTCTGGTTCTCACCCTTCGTGATAGCAGGGAGATCTGATTGGCCTCGGACCCTACTTTTGCTTCAAGGGACACCTCAGCACAGGTTCTCGCTGTCAGTGCCTCCTCTTCCTCTGGGGGTCTGTGGCTTGCCTCTCTGCTCCCTTTTGGCATAAGGGTCACTCTGCCAGGAGGTTCTTTTCTTTCTTTCTTTTCCCCCTTTTTCTCCTCCTTGCCCCCCTGTCTTATACTTCCCAGTTGATAAATATGCATAATCTCATACATAACCTTGAGGTGGGTAGAGGGTCTCTTGCCTCATTGCAGGTCTTTTCCCCCCTCCCCATTACTTCAGGAGGGATCCTGATATGTTACAAGTCCTTTCCCCCCTCCCATTTCTTTGGGGGGAAACTGCCACGTTGGCATGCCAAGCTGTGTGTCAGTGTCAGCATTGTCTCAGGCTGCTCCCTCTTTCTCGTAAAGGTGGGGGTCTCTGCTTGCTTGCTTGAATGTCTCTGACACTTGCTTAGGATCTTAAGTGGTATTGTCTCTTCTTTCTGGTTTCTTTATTTGCACAGGATCTGACAAACAGGCACATATGATAAGGCATCCTTCTCTGCATTAAGACAAGGCCTCTATTTTCCACTGATGCAATGCAGTTTAAAGTTCACCTGGGTAAAATTTCTTCTCTTGCTGTAGCAGGGTCTGGACCGGTCAGACTTTATCCTGTACATGGCTATTATAATTTATAATTGGTGCATCATTGGTAAACAGGAGATATCGCCCTACATCGCTGTTTCTAGAGCTACTGGGAAGAATATGGAAAGAAATGTTTTAATAATAGGGATGTGCATTCGTTGTGGTTCGGGGGGACCTGAACCACGAAATGGATTTTCCCCGAGCTTCGGGGAAAATTCGTTTTTCAGGTTAGTGCGGGGGGAGGGGCACGTTTATTCAAAAAAAAACAAAAAAAAACCCCTACCCCAACCCTTACATTTTACTTTCTTATACCCCCCACCATCCCGATCCCTCCCACGAAGCGCCTGAACCGAAACCCGACCCGAGCCAGAAAAACGAAGCTCATCTCTATTCAATAATAGATTTCTCATACAGGTCTTCAAAAAGAGATTTATACTGCATAAAATGTAAAATGTGTGGTGAATGGTGGTGACAACTTCTAAAATGATATTGTATAAATAGAGTACAGAATGATTCCAAATATGGTGATCACATCCTCCTAGATGAGAAAAAAAGTTTTATTCAAAATATATTTACAAAATATCCTAAATTTAATATAAATATGAAAAAGACTAGAGATGTGAATCGTGTCATCGATCGTCTTAACGATCGATTTCGGCTGGGAGGGGGAGGGAATCGTATCGTCGCCGTTTGGGTTTTTAAAATATCGTTAAAATCGTGAAAATCGTGAACCGGCACACTAAAACACCCTAAAACCCACCCCGACCCTTTAAAATAAATCCCCCACCCTCCCGAACCCCCCCCCCCAATGCCTTAAATTACCTGGGGTCCAGCGGAGGTCCGGAACGACCTCCTGCAGTCGAATCGTGTTGTCTTCAGCCGGCGCCATTTTCAAAATGGCGGCGCAAAATGGCGCCGGCCGTAGACAACACGATTTGACTGCAGGAGGTCGTTCCGGACCCCCGCTGGACTTTTGGCAAGTCTTGTGGGGGTCAGGAGGCCCCCCCAAGCTGGCCAAAAGTCCCTGGGGGTCCAGCGGGTGTCTGGGAGCGATCTCCTGCCGCGAATCATTTTTCCATACGGAAAATGGCGCCGGCGGCGCCGGCAGGAGATCGACTGCAGGAGGTCATTCCGGACCCCCGCTGGACTTTTGGCAAGTCTTGTGGGGGTCAGGAGGCCCCCCCAAGCTGGCCAAAAGTCTAGCGGGGGTCCGGAACGACCTCCTGCAGTCGATCTCCTGCCGGCGCCATTTTCCGTACGGAAAAAACGATTTGCGGCATGAGATCGCTCCCGGACCCCCGCTGGACCCCCAGGGACTTTTGGCCAGCTTGGGGGGGCCTCCTGACCCCCACAAGACTTGCCAAAAGTCCAGCGGGGGTCCGGAACGACCTCCTGCAGTCGAATCGTGTTGTCTACGGCCGGCGCCATTTTGAAAATGGCACCGGTTGAAGACAACACGATTCGACTGCAGGAGGTTGTTCCGGACCCCCGCTGGACCCCAGGTAATTTAAGGCATTTGGGGGGGGGGGGTTCGGGAGGGTGGGGGATTTATTTTAAAGGGTCGGGGTGGGTTTTAGGGTGTTTTAGTGTGCCGGTTTTCCCGCCCTCCCCCTTCCCCTCCCCCTTCCCCCTTCCCCCGATTTACGATTTTTTGACGATAAATCGGGGGAATTGTTATTGTATCGCGGCTCTAACGATTTCTGACGATTTAAAATATATCGGACGATATTTTAAATCGTCAAAAAACGATTCACATCCCTAAAAAAACTATGCTCTGGATCAGTGATGCATTTCTGGGCAAAACACAGATCAGTCAATATGAACTGGCCAAATAATACAAATAATATTAAATTTTTCAATGATTGAAACAGATATTAATCATTCTGGTTTTTTGTTAGGTACTTTCTGTTGTTCCTTTCAGGCCTCAGGAGAATAATGTAGCATTTGGGGATAAAGATACAGCCCAGCAGTCCAGCACTGGAGGCCAGGATAGCAAATATCTCCACCACCACCATGTACTTGCCCCTGGTGCTCAGGTACGTTGGGATGAAGGACACCCAAACACTGCAGAACACCAGCATGCTGAAGGTGATGTACTTAGCCTCATTAAAGCTGTCAGGCAGATTTCTTGCTAGGAAAGCTATGAAGAAGCTGAGACCAGCCAGAAGTCCCAGATAACCCAGAACACAGTAAAATGCAGTTATTGACCCTTCATTACATTCAATTAGTATTGCTCCAGTTTCTGATTGCATGTTAAGATATGGGAAAGGAGGAGCAGTGCATAACCAGGCAAGACACAAAAAGGCTTGAGGAAGGGAACAGGAAAGGACAATAGAGTTTGAGACCCTGGAACCCATCCATTTCCGGAACTTGCTTCCAGGCTTGGTGGCTTGGAAGGCCATGACCACTGTGATGGTTTTTGCCAGGATGGAGGAGAGAGAGATGGAGAAAGTGATCCCAAAGACAGTCTGTCGGAGAATGCAGGTTATGTCCTCAGGTCGGCCGATGAATATCAAGGAACAGAGGAAGCAGAGCATGAGGGAAACAAGGAGAATGTAGCTGAGTTCCCGGTTGTTGGCTTTCACTATGGGAGTGTCCTGGTAATTAATGAAGATTCCCAGAATGACAGCAGTGATGAGAAAAAAGCAAATGCTGATTAGACTCAAAGCTATCCCCAAAGGTTCTTCATAGGACAGAAAAATTATCACTTTTGGAATGCAGGCATCTCTCTTCTGATTGGACCATTTGTCCTCTGGGCACTTTGTACAGGCATCCATATCTGAGAAGAGAGAATATGTATTCATTATCTCACAGATAGCTTCAATTTCAGGTCCGTGAATTAATACATTTATTAATATTTAGGGGTTCTTTGATTCTGTAGCTTAGAATATTATAGAATTTACGGTGCTGTAGTATTTTGGAATCAATTATTAAAAGATTAGTCACAATTCATGCTGGTAAAAGGAAGTTTGCACTTGTACTTGCCTGATATTTTAGAAAAATGCCTATTCAATTGGCCAAATAGTCCTGCAATTTTCCTCTCACCAGATAAACTATGGAATGTGCTGAATGGAGATTTTGGGGTGTTTTGGGCTGAGAAAATGCAAAACACAAATGCATTCTGCATGCTGGGTTCTCTTAAGATAATAACACCTTTGCACTGTCAGTTTTTGCAGATAAGGGAAAGGTAACTGCCTCTCTGTGCAGGTTATCACTAAGCCTTTTGTTAAGGACAGTAACTGCCTCTCTCTGCAGGTTATCCCTAAGCCTTTTGTTAAGGACAGTAATTGCCTCTCTATGCAGGTTTTCCCTAAGCCTTTTGTTAAGGACAGTAACTGCCTCTCTGTGCAGGTTATCTCAAAGCCTTTTGTTAAGGACAGTAACTGCCTCTCTGTGCAGGTTATCACTAAGCCTTTTGTTAAGGGCAGTAACTGCATCTCTGTGCAGGTTATCCCTAAGCCTTTTATTAAGGACAGTAACTGCTTCATATGCTCTCCCCCACACACGATTCCATGCTCTCCCACGCACTACCAGGATCCCACTCTCTCACACAAACATACACATACCCACCCAGTATCCCATTCTCAAATACATCTGCATCCATGCTCCCATTCTCACACACACAGGCACGCAGGCTCCCACTCTTTCACACGCGCGCGCGCACACACACACACACACACACACACACCCACCCCTAGGTTCTCATTGTCTCTTTTCTCTCACACACAAACTTGCTCCTATTCTCACACATATACAAAAACACTCATGCTCCCAATATCTCACACACACACATGCACATCCAGGCTCACACTCTCACATGCACACATACACACATATACACTCACACAATCACACACATACATACACACACACAGGCTTCCACTCACAGAAACACACCTACATTCAGGCTCCCAACGATCCGCTGCTGGCCCCGCCCCCTAGGAGCGTGCGTGTGCACGCGCGCAGGGGCTTTAGATTTAAAGGGGCCAGCGCGGGAAAACTGAAGACAGCCTCCTGATAACGTCAGATGCTGCCGGGTTATTTATACCCGGCAGTCACAGCTAACCCTTGCCTTGCAATGAGCTTAATTCTTCGGAGTAGCTAGGTGTGCTTCCTGCTTCCCAGTACCTGCTTGTTCATGACGTCTGATTCATGGCTCCTGACCTTGCTTCATTCTTCGACTCCAGCTTCAGCTTCCATCCCTGGTTTTGGCATCCGACATCTGACTTCTTGCTTCCGACCTTGGCTTGTTCTGGACTTTGGCTTCGTCTCTCTCCACTGCTGCAGGTACTTCTTCTTCACCTGCCCGAAGGTTTCTCCTAAGCCTCAGCGGCTCGGGTCCTCATGGGCTCCTCCCGGGGGGACCGCGGGCTTCCAAGGGCGAAGTCTCTCCTGACCTCCTGGGCACCTTCTCATCATCAGGTACCTCGGCAGGCTGCTCTTCTGATCCTTGGTCGCATAGGATCCACCTAAGACCAAGAGGCCTGGGTCCCTATGGGCTCCTCCTGGGGGGACCTCGGGCTTCCAGTGGTGAAGCCCTCTTCGAAGTCTCTCCTCAGGCCACCTCCTGGCTGTGACGCCCACTGTAGGGTTCCACGGCATTACACCTGCCGTCTCAGCCGGCCCAAGGGTCCACGATCCTAACAGTTTGCAAGGCCATGGACCTGGCGGGTTTCTCGACCTTGAAAGCCATTCCGGGACTTGCACAAAGGTTGCAACAGCAGCAACCTTTTCTCGACTCGCTGATGGCAACTGTGCAGAGGTTAGTGGACCAGGTGGAAGGAGCCGCCACTTCCGGTTCCCCAGTACCGGTAGCCATCCCTAATGCGGGACCGTCTGCGCCCATACAGATGCCAGCACCTTCGCATACCAAGAGGCCCAGGTCCCTATGGGCTCCTCCTGGGAGGACCTTGGGCTTCCAGTGGTGAAGCCCTCTTCGAAATCTTGGTATGCGAACTCAGGGGATGCGAACTCAGGGGATGCGAAATTATGTCGCAGATTTTTGAACCAATGTTATATCCTCTTCAACCTGCTACCAGCGCAGTTTCCCACAGACCATATCAAAACAAGCTACATTATCTCCCTGTTGGATGGGAGGCCGTTGGCTTGGGCCTCTTCCTATGGGAGCGTCAGGATCCCCGCTTAAGCAACTTAGTTCAGTTCATCACGTCCTTCCGACGGATCTTTGACGAGCCCCCCCCGCGGACCCATGGCCGCGTCCGAATTGCTCCAGCTACGGCAGGGTAACCGTCCCTTGGCGGAGTACGCCGTAGAGTTTCAGACCCTTGATGCCGAGCTGAACTGGAGAAGCGATAACCTGCACGGCATATTCCTGGAGGGGCTCTCTCCATGACTTCAGGACGAGTTGGCAGCCAGAGATGACTTGAATGATCTTATTGACCTGGCTGGCCGCGTAGACCGCCGCATCCAATGCCACTCGGGGACTCGGAGGCTCCGGAACCATGCCTCTCCGAACCAGGCATTCCCCTCCTGCCTCCCCGGGGCCACACGATGCAGAACCCATGCTGTTGGGCTGGGGTCCAATGTCCCAAGAGGAGATGAGAAGACGCCGGTCCCAGGGCCTGTGTTTATATTGCGGGGGCAAGGGACATTTCCTTGCCCGCTGTCACGAGTGTCCAGGAAAACGCTCTGACCTAGAGTCAGTCGGGGAGTTAACTCTAGGTAACACCACCTCCACCTTCCCATGTACCGTTCCAGTAACTCTGATTCTCCCGGATGGAAACCCCGGAGCCAGGGGAAACTTTATCCTCCAGGACCTGGTACAGCAACTCCAGCTTGGGGTCCAACCTCAGAAACCCCCCATACGAGTGTCTTCGATCCAGGGAACTCCACTTCCTGGAACATTTCCACTCATACTCAGCCACTAATGCTACGCACCGGCCTCCTACATGTCGAGGAGATCTCGTTCCTCATCCTGGAGAAATCCATACATCCAGTCGTGTTAGGTCTGCCATGGCTTTGGAAGCACTCTCCCGTGATCAGTTGGGACTCCCTCCAGATTATGTCCTGGGGCTCAACCTGCTTTAATGGGTGCCTGTCTGCCCGGCCTCGACTGCTGGTACTGCTCTTGACAATACCACTAGCGCTACTGCCCAAATACCACGCCTTCCGAGACATACTCTCGAAGGAGAAAGCCGAACTACTTCCTGAGTATCGGCCCTTCGATTGTGCGGTCAACCTGATCCCAGGCACCACACCCCCTCGAGGACGGGTCTACCCGCTATCACTCCCGGAGACCCAGGCCATGTCCGCCTGTCAGAAAATATTTTAATATTTTGTGCTTTATTGATAATTACTTATATTTAGTGAAGTCAGTAAACAATTAGCCATAAAGAGACATGTTAGCATTAATACCCATAAGCCTTTACTTTTAAAAGCCATGACTTTAGTCAAGGCCTGTGCTGAAAAAACTGTAGCAAACAGCATTCTTCTCTACCCCCTTTTCAGACCTTGAGAAAAGTTGTTTTGCACCTAATGCTTATCTCTAAGCAAGAAAGCAGTCTGCATTTTATGGCCTTGGGCATCCTAAAACATGTGGTCACTCAGGCGTGAATCCTGGGATAGAAGGGAGTGCAAAAGCTTTTCTCTCAGAACTACAAAGAAAGCTAAAAAAGACTAAAAGATTGTTAGTTTGGCATCAAATTAAAGATCGAATATGGGCAAAGCTTTAAACAGGGTAAGAATAACTCCTAAATTTTAATATTGTGATATGGAAAAATTAATTGAACCTCAGTCAAGGTTTTTAGAAATGATGTATTGATAGAAAAGATACAGTTACCCTGGATCAAAGAAATCAAAGAGTTTTAAGGGTATAAAACTTGAAGCAGTCAGAAGGAAAAGAGGAGTGCTACTTTGATTTTCTTTGCACGTGATTAGAGAGACACAGAGCAGGGTGCTTCAGATATTTGGTAAATATATAATCATTTATTCAAGTATATGAGAACCTTTAAATTGCTATTGTTTCTAGCCTGGCAGATGTATTAGAAATGTATTGATTAATTAAGCAAAAGATGACATTGATTGACATTTATCTGATTTTAATAATTTCAATTACTTTATTAATGGCTATGACATTGATTGTAGGATATACTCTGGTAAAGTTAAGATTTGAACATAAAAGTGTTTCTTAGTCATTTAAAGATTTTTATTCATACCTTTCTTTATCTGAAATAAAGAAAATATTTTTATTACAAACTGACTGGTTTATTTTACATGTTGTGTTGTATGAATAATTGGTGAATAAATTTCTGTGGTAGATACGAACACATACCCCTGAACATAAACTTTTTGTCTCTAGGCAGAAAGGGTAGAGAAAAGAATGGAGGTGGGGTTTTTTATCTAAGCAGGATTCCCTGGTTTTAAATTCTGCTAGTGGTAGAAGCCTCAATACTTCCATTCAAAATTCTTTACATGGCGCCCAATTGGCCTCTGTGGGAGTCAAGGCTCTACAGCGGTTCCTCAGCTTTGCCAATTTCTACCGGCAATTTATCCCACATTGTTCCAAAATGGTGGCCCCGCTGACGGCTCTTACGAGAAAAGGGGCTGACGCAAGGAATTGGTCGGCCACGGCCGTACGAGCCTTTCAGGATCTAAAGAACACCTTCCTCCAGGTCACCTGCCTCTGGGACCCGGACCCTCAATGCCAATTCATCATAGAGGTCGACGCCTCCGACATGGCATTCGGAGCCGTTTTAAGCCAGTTGTCCAATAATGGTAAATCCCTGCCATGCTCCTATTTCTCATGCATGTTCTCCCCCGCAGAGATAAACTACGGCATAGGGGAAAAGAATTACTGGCTATCAAGCTAGCATTTCAGGAATGGCGCCAATGCTTGGAAGGAGCCCAGCACCCAGTGGTTGTTTACACTGACCATAACAACCTAGTATACCTGTGCCGCGCCCAGCACCTTAATCCATGGCAGGCACGCTGGTCCCTCTTTTTCATCCGATTCAATTTTTCCCTCCACTATAGACCGGCAGCTAAGAATGTCCGAGCGGATGCCCTCTCCCGTACGACGGAGACTGACGATACCATCGACCCACCTCAATATATCCTGGACCCAGCCACATCCGAGGTGGTCCCCGCAGGTAAGACAGCGGTGCCTGCTCGTTCATGAAGGAAGATCTTAGCATGGGCCCATGATTCCCTGACCGCAGGGCATCCAGGAACTGCCCGGACACTAGAACTTCTGACTGAGTTCTACTGATGGCCGCAGGTCAAGAGAGACGTTCGGCTCTATGTCCAGTCATGTCCTACCTGCGCCCGGAATAAACCCTTGCAGGGTCGTCCCCGGGGCCTCCTTCAGCCGCTACCCATACCTACTGAGCCCTGGACCCACCTATCCATGGACTTTATTGTGGAATTACCACCCTCTGATGGAAAGATCGTGATCTGGGTCACGGTCGACCAATTCTCGAAGATGGCTCACTTCATGCCTCTCGCTAAACTACCTACAGCACCAGAGTTGGCCAACCTTTTTACACACCAAAACTCAGAAAGTTCTATCATAAGAAAATGGAGGTAATCCAATAAACACTATACCATATCTGAATCCATTTAAATTTGACTCTTTATTATATACTACACAGCAAATATTTACACTCCATCGCCCAAACAATTTCATCTATCCTCCACCAAGCAACGTGCTATATCCCTAGCTGGACCCTCACTATGGAACTCCATTCCCACCCAACTCTGCCTTGAGACATGCCCCAGAAAATTCAGACAAAACCTCAAGACCTGGCTCTTCACCCGAGCCTACACGTGAACAGCCCAACCTTCCTCCCTCTTCCACCCCCCTCCCCCCACCAGCCCTCCTCTTCTCTCCCTACACTATCTCTTCTCTCCCTACACTATCTCCCCCCCCCTAAGCACACCCCTTCTTCCCCCTCCTCCCATCGCCCACCAAGTATTCAACCTCTCCTCCCCTCTCATAACGCCCCCCCAGATGCTTTCTGTAAATAATTCACCTGTATATAATGTCCTCATTGTATATATCTATCCATACTATATCGCTTGTTAATTTGTACAGTGTACCTTTGTTTTCTTCCCCCTACCTTCCCTGATACCCAGTTCGCCTATCAGTTCATTGTAAAGCCCAGTTGGCTACCTTATGTTATATGGAAACCGATGTGATGTTCTCCGAACCCTCGCCTTGCAATGAGGTTCACTCTTCGGAGTAGCTAGTTGTGCTTCCTGCTTCCCGGTCCCTACTTGTTCCTGACGTCTGATTCCTGGCTCCTGACCTTGCTTCGTTCTTCAACTCCGGCTTCAGCTTCCGTCCCTGGTTTTGGCATCCGACATCTGATTCCTGGCTCCTGACTGTTATTGTTTGGGATAGTTGTGGGTGGATCCTTGGGCCGGTGGCAGATGACCACGCCCCTGGGGGAAGATCCCGAGAGGGACCACCGGTCAGGCTCAGAGTTTGGAGATAGACACACACTAGTTCATTTATTAAACAGTATATTGAACCACCAGAGGTGGCAGTAGTGAGCTGGAAGTGCCCGGCTGGGCTGTAGTCCCTCAGATACTGGAACAGCGATCCCAAGAAGGCAGAGCTGAAGAGAAACTAAGTATAGTGAGTAGGCAGGGTATGCAGAGTTCAGGAATAGAACCTTGATGGTAACACTCACACAATAGTCTCTAGAAGCAGCCCAGGGGCTGGAATGGATTAGGCCCTCAAGGAGCGAGTACCTGGTTCCAGAGAAGCTCTGAGAGAAGGATGGTAACTCACTGGTGTGGTAGGCAGTGATGACTTCCTGGCAGAAGTAGTATTCAGAAGCAGGTCAGAGAACGTGGGCCCTCGAGGAGCGAGTACTGGTTCCAGACTGCGACCTGAAAGGCAAAAGAGAAACGAAGCCCCCGAGGAGCGGGTATCCCTGGTAAGTCCGAGAAGGCAGAGTAGCTAGGAGCATAAGAAAACCTTTCATTTCCTTTCCGTTCCTTGCTAACTCGATTAGTTAGTGAATTCAGAGACCTTAAATATACGGTGCGGATGATGTCATCTCAGGGGGACGCCCCTGAGGTTCGCGCCACTGCTGGTACTTAAGTCGGGGCCACGCCACGTGCGCGCCCTTAGGGTTCTGGTAAACATGGCGGAGTGCAGCATCTTGCTGGTCCAGGGACGCCGGAGGAGGGCGTCAAGATGACGCTGCGGCAGCCAAACATCCAACAAGCAAAGAGGGAGTCGCCACAGAGGTAAGGTGGGTGGGGTGGAGACGTCGGGCAGCGACGGTCGCAACAGTACCCCCCTTCAAAGGGCGATTTCCTCTTCGGGTACCAGGCTTGGGTTTCGAAGAATGCGCGATGTGGAACTGATGAAGCATCTCTTTATCCAGGATATTGGTCTGAGGATCCCAAGAGTTTTCTTCGGGGCCAAAACCTTCCCATTTCAGAAGGTATTCAAAAGTATTGCTTCTTTTACGAACATCCAGAATCTCTTCGACTTTTAATTCTAAGTCATCTTCTGCATTGATGAGAGGTGGGTCTTGAGATTTGGAAGAGAATTCGCTAAGTATGAGCGGTTTCAGAGTGAAATGTGGAAAGCATTATGAATATCAGCAGCAGTGGATTGAGCTGCTGGGGATGTCACCGAGGTTCAGTGGAAGTGGCGGTGCTGGGGAACGTCCAAAACCCACCTCAAATGATGACTCAGTAGTGGATCTTTCAATTTGATGAGGGGACTCCTCCAGTCTTCCACTAGATGTCTGAGAATGCAGTTTCCTCCTGCCCCTGAGTCCACTAAGGCAGGAGTCTGAACCGTGACCGGTCCATAGATCAAGGAGACTGGGAGAGAGAGCGGAGGAGAGGGCACAGTATGGCATAAGAACAGTCCTCCTACAGGACTTAGGCCCGTCCGTTTTCCGGATGAATGGAGCATGTAGAGACATCATGGCTGGGCTGACCACAGTACATGCAAAGGCCACACTTCTTCTGAAGTCTTCTTTCTTTGGAAGTCAAACGTCCATGACCAAGTTGCATCGGTTCATCTTTATCAGCAGCAATGATTATTGAAACCATCTGAGGTGCAGATGCAGCACTAGCCTGTTTCAACCCAGGTAACACCTTAGGCCGGATTTCCTTCACCTTGTCCCGGAGCTGGTGATCAATACAAGTGGCCAAGGCTACTAATTCGTCCAGCGAGTCAGGTGTTTCGCGAGCAGCCATCTCGTCCTTTAAACAGGTTTCCAGGCCTCTACAAAAGAGAGTCTTGAGACATTTGGGGTCCCAGCGGAGTTCCGCTGCAAGAGTTTTGAACTCTATGGCAAATTCAGCCAAGATCTGTTGCCTTGCTTCAATTCAACCAAAGTAGAACCGGCTACTGAAGTTCGAGCAGGGTCTTCGAAAACAGATTTAAACAAGTCCATAAATCCTTCTATGTCCTGCAAAATGGGGTCCTTGCATTCCCACAAGGTAGATGGCCAAGACAAGGCCCTACCATCCAGGTATGAAAGGATGTAGGTAGTCTTGGAGAGAGCCGTAGGTAACAATGATGGGTGTAAGGCAAAATGCATGCAGCACTGGTTTAAAAAGCCCCGGGTCTTCTGGATTTCTCCGGAAAAGCGGATTGGAGCAGCCAGTATTACAGCAGTCTTTAAAGTTACCTCTTGTAACTGACCTTCATGGTTGGAAGCTGTGCCTTAAACCTTCTTTGTGTGTAGCTGATGAAATGCTGAAGTAAGTTTCTCCAAGGCGTCTTGCTGCTCCACAATGCGCTGGGCCAGGCCCGGTATGGCCTGCAAGGCATTGAGTTGTGCCGGAACCATGGAGTTAGCAATCTGTTATTGTTTGCGATTGTTGTGGGTGGATCCTTGGGCCGGTGGCAGATGACCACGCCCCCGGGGAAAGATCCCGAGAGGGACCACAGGTCAGGCTCAGAATTTGGAGACAGACACACACTAGTTCTTTTATTAAACAGTATATTGAACCACCAGAGGTGGCAGTAGTGAGCTGGAAGAGCCCAGCTGGGCTGTAGTCCCTCAGATACTGGAACAGCGATCCCAGGAAGGCAGAGCTGTAGAGAAACTGAGATAGTGAAAAGGCAGAGTATGCAGAGTTCAGGAATAGAACCTTGATGGTAACACTCACACAATAGTCTCTAGAAGCAGCCCAGGAGCTGGAATGGATTAGGCCCTCGAGGAGCGAGTACCTGGTTCCAGGGAAGCTCTGAGAGTAGGATGGTAACTCAAAGGTGTTGTAGGCAGCGATGACTTCCTGGCAGAAGTGGTATTCAGAAGCAGGTCTGAGAACGTAGACCCTCGAGGAGCGAGTACTGGCTCCAGACTGCGACCTGAAAGGCAAAAGAGAAATGAGGCCCCCGAGGAGCGGGTACCCCTGGTGACTCCGAGGAGGCAGAGTAGTTAGGAGCGTAAGAAAACCTTTCCTTTCCTTTCCTTTCTTGCTAACTCGATTAGTTAGCAATTCAGAGACCTTAAATATCCGGTGCGGATGACGTCATCTCAGGGGGACGCCCTTGAGGTTCACGCCACTGCTGGTACTTGAGTCGGGGCAACGCCGCGGGCGTTCCCTTAGGCTTCTGGGAAACATGGCGGAGTGCAGCGTCTTGCCAGTCCGGGGACGCCGGAGGAGGGTTGCAAGATGACGTTGTGGCAGCCAAACATCCAACAAGCAAAGAGGGAGTCACCACAGAGGTAAGGTGGGCGGGGTGGAGACATTGGGCAGCGACAGTAGCAACACTGACCTTGCTTTGTTCTTCGACTCCGACTTCAGCTTCCGTCCCTGGTTTTGGCATTCGACATCTGACTTCTGGCTCCCGACCTTGGCTTGTTCTGGACTTCGGCTTCGTCTCTCTCCACTGCCGCAGGTACTTCTTCTTATTCACCAGCCCGGAGGTTTCTCCTAAGCCCCAGCCGCTCGGATCCTCACGGGATCCTCCCGGGGGGACCGCGTTCTTCCAAGGGTGAAGTCTCTCCTGACCTCCTGGACACCTTCTCATCGTCAGATACCTCGGCAGGCTGCTCTTCTAATCCTTGGTCGCATAGGATCCACCTAAGACCAAGAGGCCCGGGTCCCTACGGATTCCTCCTGGGGGGACCTCGGGCTTCCAGTGGTGAAGCCCTCTTTGAAGTCTCTCCTTAGTGCCGCCGCCTCCCAGCAGCGCCGCCCACTGTGGGGTTCCACAGCACTACACCTGCCGTCTCAGGCGGCCCAAGGGTCCACGATCCTAACAGACATCCGGCCTCATCTAGGGATTTTCTCAGGTTTCTCAGTGCCTAGGGCTTTCTACCAAGTTGGTTGGTGCCCTTTGGAGTCTTAAGGTGTTCTTGCCCCTCTCGGTGACTATTTTGCCACTCTTGTAATGTATTGGGCTGTTTATGCATTTTTTTCAGTTGTTTTGAACCTCTATCCCTGTCTTGTGGGTTTTCTGCCTCTTTCGGTGCTTTTTTCCCGCTTCATGGTGTTTTGAGCTGTCCTTGCAACACTTGGTGCTATTTTTCCCACTTGTAGAGCCTTGGGATGTTATTTCCACTGTTGTTAACTCCACTTTTGGAGCCATGGGGTATTATGGCCACTCTTGCTGCCACTTTGCTCCTCTGTGCCTTGGAGAACTCCTAACATTTTTTGTTCCATTTTTCCCTATTGCGGGTCCTCATACTCTTCATAGCACTTTTGGTACCATGCTGACATAGTCTTAATGCATTGGCATGCCTTCACCCTTCTGATGATGTCTAGTTTCATTAGAAATGATTAGAAAAGACACCGGAAACGAGGGCCGCTGAGAGAGAGATCCAGGAGCTCGGTTCTTTCTCTATGGCTGAGGTGATCTCGATGAGCCCTGGGGCCCCAGCCATGCCATCTCAGTCACGAGGTGAGACTGGGATTGATCAGGATGAACTAACGTGATCCCTGAGATTAAGGAGGAGGGAAACGGTGTCCCCAGATCTGCATGGAGAGGGTGGAGAGGAGGCGAGCGAGGGAGACCTGAGTAACCCATTGGGAAGAAACACGTCTACGCCCAGGCCCCCTAAGGCTGTACCGGCAACAAACATCGAGGAAACCAGCAAGCCTCAGGAACTGCAGAAATTAATCTCAGGTACTATTTTCTCTTTGTATAAACCCCTGATCGTGACTTTAGACTTTGTATGGTCGGCTTTGGTATCTATTGAGTCGGCGATATCTACTCTAACTCAGGCTTTCCTCAAGACTAACAAACTGTTAAGCAACACCAGGAAAAACTGGAGAAATTACAAGAAAAAATAACATCAATGGAAAAGGTACAAACGAATTTAATTAAAACTGGTAATATCACTGAGAGAAAATTTGAAAACATCAAGAATCGGTATTTGAATCTTCAGATACTTAACTTTCCAGAATTGAAAAAAATCTCGTCAGTGGATATGTTTAAAACATATAGGATGGAATGCCTTAAAATGCCTAAGGAGATTAATCCAGTGATCACTAAAGCTTTCTTCATATCCATGAAATCAATAACATCGCAGGGAACAGAAACACAGGAGCAACATTTAATGAATATTACGGAGTTATTGGAGATGTCAACTCAAACTGAAATTCTAACAAGAGGAACGTTGTTAGTTTCCTTTGCACTAGAATATCATATTAATTTAGTCCTGAAATGTTTCTTTAGAAATAGGATGATTCAGTATCATGGACAACAGATCTGGATATATCCAGATATTGTTCGTTCGACACGAGCGCAGGATAACATTTATCTCAATGAGATCAGAGGTAATAGATAGCGGGGCTAGTATAATACTAAGGTATCCATGCAGATGTCTAGTGAAATATCATGATGAAAAATATGTATTCCTTGAACCAGAACAATTAAGGGGTTTTCTGGATGGGAAGGTATGAGGTGAGAGCTGGGGGAAAAGGGGGTGGTTGGTATCTTATGAGTGGGCAGTTCCTATGATATTTAGTTTATGTATGACCTCCTTTTTCCTTTTTTCCATCTATGGCTCTCCATTACCTTAATGATTAGAGATTTAAATACTTGAGACATTTTTGATGTATGATTCCTTTATGTAAAAATTGCTGAATAATCTCTATTTCCTATTGTTTCTGGATATTGTATATATCTGAAAATGCAAAATAAAAAAAAAAAAAAAAGAAATGATTAGAAAAGCCAAATTTAGGAGTTCGCAATAGACTGCATTGTTTTTGCCATTGACAATGTATTTATTGTATATTTTTTAATTCTACTTTTCAACACTTGAAAGTGGATTAACCTTCAGGTTCTATGGTTACTTCCCTGCCCCAGAAGGCTCAGACTGTGAGCAATTTAGTATTTTAGGACAAACTTAGTATCTCTGGCAATGGAAGGTCACAAGAAGTGGCAGTGGGATTTGTATCCTGGCTTCCTTGGTTGGTAGCCCAGTGCTCTAACCACTAGGCTACTCCTCCATTCAAAATAAAGAAATAAATTTAACAAATGACTTTTCTTTATTTGAAATAAACTGAATGAATGAACCAACACAATTTTTTTTTACTCTGCACATGCCTAGACAACATACCTTTCATAGCAAAGACAGATCGAGACATCTGTGTGTCCAGAGGAAGATAAGACATTCTCTCAGGTGGTGGAGACTTAGGTGGAGGCATCCTCTATGTTTATGGAGTTGTAGGTGAAGGTGGCATCAAAAGCTGGTGGAGGTTGAAGCCATGGTACTTCAGGGGAAAGCAGCATCCAGTGGCCCAGTGGCCTCCAAAGATTTCCTTGCTTGCTGTTCCTGGCATGGAGACATGTGCTGTTACATTTGACGGTCTGCGTGCTGCTCCCACGGATCATCACAGTCACCTTCCTGGCTAGGCCCTGTTGGCTTTGGATGCGGCCAACGCTGGCAGCCCTCCATGTGGCGAGTCACCGCTCTTCAGCATGGCAGAGTGCCACCAGCCAGACCAGTCATGCCTACCCCATGAACACCATCAGCACAAGTGGCTGGATGCTTCTGAGTGTTGGACCTTTCCCTAGGAAGGCATGCACACCTCTCATCACTATTTAAAGGGACCACAGTGGGAAATCCCCCATGGCCCCTGTTGATGATGTTAACAACCAGGGCTAAAAAAGATTCAATACTCCAAGCACAATTTGCCTCAGCAACATGTCTAGCAACACTTCTATAGTGTATATTGCTTCCCAGCTTTTCTGTCTTGTTTCAGCTTATCTTCTGTCTTTGTCCAGCTTCTCTCCATTCTTGTTATCCACCTGTTCTTGACCTTACCTCCCTGTCCTGCCTATCCATCCCTTGCCTCTTCCCTCGAACAGGTACCTGGCTTTGACCACTGCCTGGACCTTGGATACAATTGACCACAGTCTGCCTCTGGACAGTGCCTAGACCCTGGATACGTTTGACTGCCTCCTGCCTATGGACCTCTCCTGCCATCATCAGAGACCTCACCTAAGTCCTGCCGGCCCTGGATCCCAAAGGATCAACCCGAAGGGAACAAGGGATGGTATAGGTGAAGGTCCAGATGGGTCTCTGCCTCACCTGTGTGCACCTACTGATGATGGGAATCCGCAGGGCTCCTCAATACAGGTAGAGCCACTCCTGCCTCGGAGCAAGGGTCCAGAGTTACATCAGATTGCTGAGGCCATGGATTTGGTGAACTTGACTTCACTGCAGACCATCCCCGGCATAGCCTGTAAGCTACAAGATCAACAGGGTACACTGGAACTCTTGGCCACTATTATGGACCAGCTCTCCATTTACCAGGATGCACTGACCACTCTGTCGGTGCCACTTTAACCCACACCAGCTCCGCTGCCTCCTGCTGTATCCAGTAGGGATGTGCAGCCAAAATTTTCGTTGCATTCGTGATACGTATTCGTCGGGGGGCATTTCCGTTGCATTCGGACATATGGCGCCCCCTATACGTTGATATGTGAATTTGTTTTCCGGTTCCCATTAAAGTCAATGGGGGAAGGATTTCCAGCCTATTTTTGGCTGCAGAATTGGGGTTTTATTATCAATTTTGATGAAACTTCTGGGGAGCAATCATCACAACAACAAAAGAGCTCCAAGGTACTTAGACTGTGGTAAAGTGGCACCAAAGTGGCATGAATAGCCTAAGGCACTGTAAAGGTGCAAAGGGGTACCAGAAGTGGCAAGAGTGCAGCAAGAGTGTCAAAAACACACCACAGCTTCAATAGAGAGCACCAATAACAGATGCATGAACCCTCAAAGGCAGCATGACAAGCAAAGCGGTAAAACAAGTGGCATTGACATCCTACAGCACAATGAAGGGGGAACATAGCAAGCAGAAACACTAGCACCAACACACTGAGGAACCATGATAGTGGCAATGACACCACAAGGAATTGAGTGAGTCATCTGGTGATTGGCAGCAAAGCAGAATGGCAGAAAGTTGATAGGGGCAAGACAGACTGGCAGAGCCGAGGTAGTCAGTTCCCTGTGGTTTGATAAGGGAAAGACAAGGAGGCAAGACAAGACGAGGCTCAGCATGTGGTGGGACTGTCAACTGTGCATGCTGTGCACCCAGCCCATCTTGAAACAGGGACCAGGGAGTCTAACATGAGTGCTAGGACCTGAAACATGATGAACTATGCCTGGGTGGAGTGGAGCATCTGCGGGTGCCGATTTTGGTGGTAGTAACAAATATTCAAACATGAGCCCTGGGGAGAGATCCCTTTCCTATGAGCAGGAAAGGGCTCCCTAGAATGGGTTCACCCCTAAACAGCGGCTCAACATGGGTCGGAGGGGAGAAAAACGCAGGCTACACCCGGGGAGAGTTCCCTTTCCTACGAGCAGAAAAGGACTCCCTAGAATGGGTTCACCCCTAAACAGCGGTTCAACATGGAACAAAGGGCAGATACAGGCAGACTACACACAGGACCCCGAGGGACTGTAGTGTGAGAATATCCTTGACAAAAGACAGGTAGGCCGGAAAGCAGTCAGAGTACAGCTTGGCATAGAAAGAGGTTGATTTCAAAATGGAAGAAATGACTGGAGGTAAAACACTAATAAAAAGGACTTCATCATGTGAAGTAAAATCCCAAATGCCAGCTGTTGTTTTAGTAGAAACAGAGGCTTTGAAGAACTTTACTATTCCGAAGCTAAGAAGAAGTACTAATAAAGTGTGCTTGGCACCTAGCAACACAGATAGAAGAGAGTACATACAGATGAAGTATACTTTAGAAGAATCAAGATTTGATATGTGCTATCATCTGCACTATTCCTGGCATTTTGGTGATATAAAACTTGAATATACATACGACAATCGTCAATGCCCAGGCAGAGGAGGTTACCATGTAAACAAACAGCGGTTCAACATGGGTCAGAGGGTAGATAGATACAGGCAGGCTACACCCGGGGAGAGTTCCCTTTCCTATGAGCAGGAAAGGTCTCCCTAGAATGGGTTCGCCCCTAAACAGCAGTTCAACATGTGTCAACAGGTCCTAAGAGATAGACTGTAACACCGTGGAGAGTTCCCTTTCCCAAGAGCAGCAAAGGACTTCCTTGAAATGGGTTGACCCCTAGAGTGGAGCACGAGCCTTCAAAGCGTGGCGACAGGGAGCAGGGTGCCATGTGAACAGCGGTTAAACATGGGTCAACAGGTCCTAAGAGATAGGCTACAACACCGGGGAGAGTTCCCTTTCCTAAGAGCAGGAAAGGGCTCACTTGGAATGGATTGGCCACTAGAGTGTATAATGGTACAAATTGTTTGGATTAAATCACTTGCAAACAGATCATGACTTCATCAGCAAGACGAAGGAAGTTCTCTTCTCTGCCCTGAAACTAAAGAAAACTCTTTGTTTTATTTAAGGATCAATGCTGTGAAGGAGTACTAGTTTTAATTGCCAGAGATTGGGGGTTCCCTTTGCAACTAGGGTTCAGCCATTAGGACTGGACATAAGGCCTGGACGGACAGGCAGAGCAATCGAGGTCAAACACTTGTAGGAACATAAGGCCTGGACGGACAGGCAGAGCAATCGAGGTCAAACACTTTTAGGAACATAAGGCCTGGACGGACAGGCAGAGCAATCAAGGTCAAACACTTTTAGGAACATAAGGCCTGGACGGACAGACAGAGGAATCGAGGTCAAACACTTGTAGGAACATAAGGCCTGGACTGACAGGCACAGCAATCGAGGTCAAACACTTGTAGGAACATAAGGCCTGGACTGACAGCCAAAGCAGTCGAGGACAGAAGTCAATCCCACCTAGGGACATAAGGCCTGGACAATTGACGGTCAGGCACAGCGTTTGAGGTCAGGCCCTTGTAGGGACGTACGGACTGGACCTTGGATGGTCAGGCACAGCGTTTGAGGTCAGGAACATGTGCTGCAGTGCTTATATTATCTGGAGTATTGGAGGCAGTTGGAGCTGCTGCAAGGCTTTGAATTGCTTTTATTCATCTTGCCATTCACAGGGAAAATTTGGAAACCCAAGCAAAGGCAAGTTTACTTTCAAAAACACTAGCATTTCCATCAACTCTGGTGCCAGCCTTGAGCGGTGAGGGCTCATGATATCCCCTGTCATTGAAAAGACACGTTCACTGGGCACACTGGTTGGTGGACATGACAGATATCGCTGAGCCACTTTGGCTAGGTGTGGCCAGACAGTGGACTTGTGTGCCCAATATGGCAGCGGATCTGTCTGCATTTCTCTATCGACTCTGAGAGATACCATGTCACTGACAGCTGTGCTGGTGTTTCCTTTGCTTGGGCGGGCTCAGAGTCACTCATGCCAGCTGCTTTCTCTCTCGCTCGTTGCACAATTGATGAATCTTTAAGTGCAACATGCCTTGGGTGTTCTGACGTGGAGGAGGAGGTACTATCTGTCGCTGACACAGGGCTGCTCCTGCTTGGGCTAGCAGCACAACTCTCTGACGTGCCTGCTGTTTCCACCTCTGCTTCAAGCCTAATCTGTCTCCGCCTATGGCGCTCCTGTTCACGGACTTTTGCTAACAGCAGCTCCTTCACAAATGACAGACAATTGGACTGTAGGGCGAGTTTCCTTTCACACGGGGATCACAAACTGAGGTGAGCATCTATGTGCGGTCGTCTGTTAAAGGCCTTAATCTGTCTTTCACCTGCTGCTGTAAAACGTCCAGACACTGCAGCACCTCAACTGTCATTCCCTCTTCCCGTTTAAAGGCCTCCAAATATTCATCCAGGAAATTAACTATAGGGATGATGTCAGCCAAGGTGGCACTTCTGGAACTCAGCTCCTCCGTGACATCCTTGAAGGGCTGCAGGATTTTTACCAGCTGACTCATGACTAACCAATCATGATGCCCTAGGGGATTCTGCACACCTATGTCCATTGAACCAGAAAGTTCATGAAGGGGTGTCTGCAGCTCCAGTAACCTCTCCAGCATCATAAAGGTGGAATTCCACCAGGTGGCAATGTCTTCAATGAGACGCTTGTGAGGCATATCCAAATCAGTCTGCTTTTGTCGGAGAACCTGCCCCGCCTTGACACTTCTGTGTAAGTGTGCTGCTGTGTTCCTGCACTTCTGTATTAACTTATGCAGGTATTCATTCTCTTTGTCATTGGACTCCAAGCCCAGAGCTGACTTCACTACCAGGTGCAGAGTGTGTGCAAAACATCGGATGTTCTTAAAGCGCCCATCGGTTATTGCCTTAACCATGTTTGCACCATTGTCTGTGACAAAGAACCCTGCCTGCGTTTTCCTGTCTTGCTGGTGTAGTTGCCAGGCCTCCAGCATCTGTCTGATGCATGCTAGAATATTGGCTGCGGTATGGGCCTGGTCCATCAGGTTTGTGTGCAGTAAAGCCCACCTCCACCCTGATATTTCTTCAGTAATAGAGCTGCTGGCTGTCCCTGCCTCAGCCATGTCCCACCAGTGTGCTGTCAGAGAGAGGTAAGATTGTGCAGCATTCATGGTGGTCCAGATATTGCAGGTGATATGCACTCTTCCCTCTGCCTTAGCTAGCAGTGCTTGCATGCGACTGCGACACTGCTTGTACAGGCTGCGGATGACCTCTCTACTAAATGTGGTTCTGCAGGGGATTTTGTAATTTGGAAGTATGACCTTCAAATAACGCTTGAAACCCACATTCTCCACTAACTGCAAGGGCTGGTCATCAAGGGCAATCATTTCCCCAATGGTCCTGGTTACAACTTTTGAGCCTGCCTGCCTCCTACCTCGGGATAGCGTTACCGCACTCCACCCCATTTCCTCCATGGTGGATTGTCACGTTTGCCACATGTCAGGGGGTTGCTGGCCTGCTACCTGACTGCTAGAAGGGGATGAGGGCGTGGGCTGACTCTGCTGCTTTCCTACCACTGCACACTGGTTGGAAGGGGTCCCCCGACTGGTACTGCCACCATCCCCAGAATGCAGTAATCTTGTTGGGTGTTGCCTCTTCATATGATGGTTCATGCCAAAATTAGATAAATGTCCCATTTGCTTGCCTCTGCTAATATCCCTGGCACAGTAATTACACTGAGCATAACGTGGGTCTTCCGTCACTTTAAAGTGTCTCCAGATCACAGATGTATTTCGTGATCCTCCCCTCTCTAACACCTTGGGGGTGGATGCTGGCACTGGAGCTGAAGTAGTGGGTGCACCCTGAGAAGCAATGCCAGAGGGGGCCTCAGTCACCCTCTGTGCCTGTGCTGACTGCTCTTCCTCCTCCTTGTTATCACTTTCATCTCTCCCCTGCTGCACATTTGTGGAGGCTAAGACAGGACTAACTGATTCTACCGAAGATTCGTCAGCAATTACTTCTTCCATTTCTGGTGAGAATCCCACACAAGAAGATTCTTCATCTGAATCAGAAGCAAACAGTGACTGCACTACCTTGTCAACGCTAAGTGTTAGTCGAGACTTCTGTCCCCCTGCTGCTTTTGGGTGTCTACATTTTGTCTGGCATGACTCTGCCTCCCCTTCCCTCACCTCCAAAACTACAGGGCCAGAAACAAGTGGTGGCGATGGCGATGTATCATGGTCAGATTTCATTTTTTTTTGGCATGGAACTGCCATCCCCTACAAAGAGTTTAGATTGCGACAGTTGCCTTTTTAGCTGTACTGGTGGTGTTGCACTAGTGTCTTTTGAGGTGCCTCCTCTGCCAGTCCCAATCACTCAACTACATCTCTCTTTCCCTGACATTATGGATTTAATATCACTTAGTAGTAACACTGCCCTCTGTCACGGTGCCTGGCTGTGCACTAATGTGTGTGGCGTGTACACAGAAGCTGCTTGCTTGTAAGCACAAAAGAGGCAGACTCCCTGGGTACTTGACTGCACAGACCCACCCAATAGTTAGTTTCAGTCTGTTAAAACTACCCACTGCCCACTGTCACGGTGCCTGGCTGTGCACTAATGTGTGTGGCGTGCACACAGAAGCTGCTTGCTTGTAAGCACAAAAGAGGCAGACTCCCTGGGCACTTGACTGCACAGACCCACCCAATAGTTAGGTTCAGTCTGTTAAAACTGCCCACTGCCCACTGTCACGGTGCCTGGCTGTGCAATAATGTGTGTGGCGTGTACACAGAGAAGCTGCTTGCTTGTAAGCACAAAAGAGGCAGACTCCCTGAGCACTTGTCTGCACAGACCCTCCCAATAGTTAGGTTCAGTCTGTTAAACTGCCCAGTGAAGCCCAGTGCACAGAGAGACTAAGTAATTTGAATTAAAAAAAAATCAGTTTAAAAAAGCTGGAATTTTTGTCACTCCAGAAAAATGGATGAAATTGAAAGTAATATATCTCTCCAAGCCAGCCCAACACCCTAAATGGTGGTCAGTGCTAGCTGACCTAGCACAGCTTCTCTTCTCAGCCAGAGATCACCAAAATAAACAGCTTGAAAGAAACAGGACTAGCTGGCCCTGGCACTGCAGCAAAACAAAGAATAATTAGCTTTTTCTTTCCTTAACTAGCTTAACTAGCCTATCTCTCAGTGCAGCCTTCTCTTACACCCAGCCCACCTCCCCACAGCATCGCTGGAAATAAGTGCGTGGCTCCTCATGCTAATGTTTATATAGTGCTGGCTCATCAGTAAAATTGACAGAGAGCACTGAATGACAGCGCGATTGGCTGCATTCAGTGCATGTCACAAAATGACAGCGCTGATATGCTACATTCCGGTATCCATGCCGACCCGTCTGACCCTTTGCTGTGAGTCACTGTGACTCACAGGAAAGGGTCAGACAGGTCGGCATGGATACCTGAATGTAGGGCATGGGCGCTGCCATTTTGTGAAAATCATAGGTAGCTAGTAGCTAATGGGGGTGAAGAAAAGCACGCGCCGCTGGGCGCACCGAATTAAACGGATAATAAGTTAAATACGTGGGGAGTCGTGATGCGTTTCGCCTCCCCATGTATTTAACGGATAGGACAAAATACGTCGCGGATCGCCAATACGTCGAAAACGTATGCACACCCCTAGTATCCAGTCAGGAAGTTCCTCAGATGATGGCACCACCCTGGTATGCTGGGGTTCCAAAGTGCTGTCAGGGATTCTTTAACCAGTGCAAAATGCACTTGCAATTACAGGCTCCACTATTTCTCAATGAAGAGACTAAAACCATTTATATTCTCTCTCTGCTTGATGGAAACACACTAGTATGGGCATCTCCCCTCTGGGAGTAAGGGGACCCCATCCTGCTCGACCTACAACAGTTTATGGAGCAGTTTTGTACAGTCTTCGTGGAGCCAGGTTTTACAGCAGCAATGGCCTTCGATTTGCTCTACCTCCACAAGGCTCCTGAACTCTAGCCGAGTATGCTGTGGTGTTCCGGATGCTAGTATCCGAGCTGAACTGACACAAAGACACCCTAGTTGCCATATTCATGGAAGGCCTCTCTGGGAAGATTAAAGATGAGCTCCCCACCCGGAATCAACAGAGAAACCAATTTGGGAACTCATTTTGATGGGGACACAACAGTTAAAAGATCCTCAGCTAACAGAAATGCAAACCAGGTGGTGAACACAATTATAAAAGAAAGTAAGAACTCTGATATCAATGATATCATCCATCTGGGGTCCAATGACCTTGCTAGAAACGGTGTCCATAAAGTACAGAAAGATTTCCAAAATCTAAGGAAAAGGATTAGACATATGGCAAAGACCTTTCAAAAGTATTATCTGTTCATAGAAAGGGAAAGGATAGGTCATGCCATATAGATAACTTCAATGTCAGGCTCAAAACCTGGTGTAAGGAAAGTGGCTTTGGATACATTGGAGGCTGGGGCCATGTATGAAGCAATAAAAGATTATATGGTAAGGATGGCCTGCATTTGTCAATGGCAGGAAAGAGGATGCTAAATGAAAAATTCAGATCATACATAATCAGGCATTTAAACTAGGGAGCAGGGTGGCAGGAGGTGGCCAGTGAGTTTGGCATGTCACCCCCAAGCAAAACAGGAAGAGGGAAGAAGAAGTTACAAAATCAATCAGATCAAAAAATCAGAATGGGAAGAGCAACTGGAAAACTATGACTACAAATGCTCATAGTCTGGGCAGCAAAATCCCAGACCTGCAGGCCCTAATGGTGTAGGCGGAATTGGACATTGTTGCTGAAATTGCCTAATTCGGGAAAAACGATTGCACATCCCTACTTTCTTATAAGTGTGTGTAGAGTTGGCAAATATAATATTGAATATTAGAGATCCAAGGCACATGTGGATGATGACCACATTTTCTGAAACCTTTTCCATTATGACCATGGCCTAAGCACTTCACCTTCTAGAGAAGAGGGAGAGGCCCTTCTCTCACCACTGTACACTCATCTGAGTCATCGTTTGTCTGCTTTGTATTACAAGACTTCAGAGTGTTGTGCTCCAAAGGGTTACCTTAGCTCTGTGTAACCATCGTACTCCATGTTTTATTTTTTAATGTGTATGTCTGGACAGGAAGTTGCTGTTGGCATAGATATTTTTCACCAGGTGCTTTTACTCAGACACGAAAGGAAAGCTTTGTGTGGTTCCTTCTCCATTATAAGGGGTTCAGGTTGGTGAAGTGATGAGCTGATGGTTACATCTATAGTCCGTGATAGTTCACAGCTGTCTGCTTTTATAAGAAAACCTTTCCATACTCCTTGTGCCATTGTGTCAGGTAGAAGACAGTGGCACTGGGGGAAATGCTGTAAGGGCAAGCAGATTTCCATAGCATGGGGACGTTAGTGTTGGAAAGATAATGAAAGGATTCCTTGTAATGGAAGGCAGGCCCCTTCCTGGGAGGAGAGGTGGTGTTTGCAGAAATAAAGTGAAAATTAGACTTTACTAGCTTCATGGAAACATAGAAACATGAGGGCTGAAAAAGACCACATGGCCCATCTACTCTGCCCATCTACCTAACTAAGAACATAAGAACATAAGAAATTGCCATGCTGGGTCAGACCAAGGGTCCATCAAGCCCAGCATCCTGTTTCCAACAGAGGCCAAACCAGGCCACAAGAACCTGGCAATTACCCAAACACCTAGAAGATCCCATGCTACTGATGCAATTAATAGCAGTGACTATTCCCTAAGTAAACTTGATTAATAGCAGTTAATGGACTTCTCTTCCAAGAACTTATCCAAACCTTTTTTGAACCCAGCTACACTAACTGCACTTTACGTTTCCCATCACTCCCTCAGAGAACCCTGGTATTTTTCTCAAGCTTTCTTGAACTCAGACACCATTTTGTCTCCACCACCTCCATGGAGGCCATTCCATTGCCCTCTCTGCAAAGAAATATTTCAAAAGATTACTCCTGAGTCTACCCCCTTTCTCTCTCATCTCATGACCCTCTTTTTCTGTTGAGAGAGGCATGGAAACCTTTGAGATATTTTAATATTTCTTTCATATATCTCCTTTCTCCCCTTTCCTCTAAGGTATTCATGTTTAAATCTTTAAATCTATCCCCACATGCTTTGGAACGAAGACCACTGACCATTCTGGTAGCCAAATGAAGTCTCACCAGGGACTGATACAGGGGCAATGTCACCTCCATTTCTCTGCTGACCATTCCACTCCCTAATCAGTCAAGCATCTTTCTGGCTTTTACCCTCACTTTATCCACCTGTTCAGCCATGTTAAGATCATTGAATACGATGACCCCAGATCCTTCTCTTCTTTGTGCTTAAAAGAATTTTGCCTGCAATATGTTTTTAAGTTTCAAATGATGTATTTTTGTATTGGATTGCTGTGAACCAACTTGATCAGCAATATAAGTAAGGCATGTGTGGTTAATAAATAATAAATTAAATTAAATTAAATTAAATACTATACCGATCGCTTGGGATAGTGCAGTCTAAAGGAATTCCTCTCCGATTTTTTTAACTTCTTCCATCTGTTTAAATCCAGTTCACCATATCAAGTTATCCACCATGGGGCGGATTTTAAAAGGCACGCGAATAGCCTACTTTTGTTTGCGCTCCAGGCGCAAACAAAAGTACGCTGGATTTTAGTAGATACGCGCGGAGCCGCGCGTATCTGCTAAAAACCTGGATCGGCGCGCGCAAGGCTATGGATTTTGTATAGCCGGCGTGTGCCGAGCCGCGCAGCCTACCCCCGTTCCCTCCAAGGCCGCTCCGAAATCGGAGCGGCCTCGGAGGGAACTTTCCTTTGCCCTCCCCTCACCTTCCCCGCCCGGCCCTGTCTAAATCCCCCCCTCCCCCTCACCTTCCCCTCCCTTCCCCTACCTAACCCACCCGCCCGGCCCTGTCTAAATCCCCCCCTTACCTTTGTCGAGGGATTTACGCCTCCCTCCGGGAGGCGTAAATCCCCGCGCGCCAGCGGGCCTCCTGCGCGACCTGGGGGCGGGTACGGAGGGCACGGCCACGCCCCCGGACCGCCCCGGGCCGTAGCCACGCCCCCGTACCCGCCCCCAAAACACTGCCGACACGCCCCCGAAACGCCGCGACGACCGGGCCCGCCCCCAACACGCCCCCCTCGGAGAACCCCGGGACTTACGCGAGTCCCGGGGCTCTGCGCGCGCCGGGAGGCCTATGTAAAATAGGCTTCCCGGCGCGCAGGGCCCTGCTCGCGTAAATCCGCCCGGTTTTGGGCGGATTTACGCGAGCAGGGCTCTGAAAATCCGCCCCCATATGTATTACTTTTTTTGGCATTACTAGATTTTGGTAGACAGAGGTGGATGAACAGAACTGGATGTAGACAATTTAATTTAAAAAGAGCTTCTACTTTCACATCTATGACATTTCTTCTCTGCTAGGCTTCTTAGTGGTGCACGGGACACTTTTTTCAGCACCTTGTCTCCCCGTTGTGTGATGGAAGTAGTGATGATGCTAACAGGAAGTGACCCCCTAAAAGCTATACCTGTATTTGTGGTGTTACTATACACAGATTTCTGGCACTTACAGGAGAAAAGACCTAAGAAATCTAGGGGTAGATTTTAAAATGTGTGCGAGGGCGTCCATGTGCGTGCGCTACCTGGTGTGCACACATGGATGCCCGATTTTATAACATGCGTGCGCAGGTACGCCCATGTTATAAAATCAGGGGTCGGCGTGCACACGGGGGTGCACAATTGTGCAACTTGCGAGCGCCGATGCCCGCAGCCTTCCCCCGTTCCCTCCCAGGCCGCTCCAAAATCGGAACGGCCTGGGAGGGAACTGCCCAACCCCCTAACCTAGCCTCCCTTCCCCTTCCCCTAAACCTCCCACCCCCTAGCCCTCACTTAGCCCCCCCCCCCCCAAACCTTTATCTTACCTGTTGCACCTGCCCGTAGGGCTTTTAAAATCTGGGTCCTAGTACTGTAGCCATTACAGCAAGGACACTCAGGAGGGCTTGGTCTAGAACTGTCGGCCTAGTGTACAGGAGCGAAACTGAAACTGCTGTTAGGATGAGAGCATGGAGGGTGGAGGCTATTGGAATGAGCCGGCTGTATAGCTAAATGCAGGTCAGTGAGCAGGTGTGAGAGTGAGTGTATTAGGCTGCCTTATTAGGGCTTTGAAACTGGTGTGAGATAATACACAAAAGGTAACAAATATAAAAGTTTATCTAAATATTTTCTAAAACAAATTAACAATATATATACAGAGAGAGAGAGAGAGAGATATTTATTTGAACATTTTCCATAGCAATTTATATATCAAAAAGTCCCCAGGAACCTGATAGGCTTAGGGGTGAGGAGGCTGGGGGCAGTGACATTTGGCACATGACAATGAGCTCAAAAGCAGCTGTGAGACCCTCTTGAACAAGGGGAAGGCTCACAGGTCAGTGACATCTTCTCCCAGCTTAGAGAGGCTGGGCTTCTGGTACTGAAACAGGTGTACAAACTAGGTACCAAAAGCAACCAATAATTATCATCATTGCTACATAAATTGTGCAGTGTATGTGCTCCATCATAACAGCCATGAGGCAGGGAGATATTCCAGTTCACTCCTCAGCTATCAAATACGGATCATGCGCAATCATGGAACTTATTCTTTAAATAATTTTTTGTTGCAAGTAAAAGCAGCTTCATAGCAAATTACTTCCCTGTAGAATGTGTTGAAGAGGCAGGAAGGGAAGGTTGCTGAGAGGCGCTGATCCTGGGAGAGCAGGCAGGGGAGGCTAATCCTGAAGAGGTCCCTGCCGCCCTGTGGGGGAAGCATGGGCTGGTTTGCTAATGCAGGGAGTAGTGGTGGTGTTTGATGGCCACTGCAGGTTCTGAAATACTTGATGAAGTCTCTGCAGACCCCTATAGATGAATATATGGGGCCACGCAGACATTTCTGGAAGTTAGGCTCCCTTTGTATAAAGTATGCAGAATTTTCTAAAGTCCCTTGGAAATCTATCCTGCGTACGTATTGTATTTTTAATGCATTGTAAGACATTATCTGCTGAATGTCAGGACCCAATCAAATTAGAATTAGAATTTTCAAAACATAAACTGGATATTCCTATAGCATTAGAACACTTGCAGTTTGAAGGCAGCTAAGCCATAATACTACAAACTTTCTGCACAACGAAAATAGATGAAAAATAAGAATATTTGGATCTGGACATTTTTTTCCTCACTCTTCAAATAAAGAAACACATCCAGGCCTGCCTGGGAAATAACTGGCTGTGCCCCCATGAAAATGTATTCATCTGCATAGTCTTTGGCAGCTTCATAATTTCAAAGCGCCATGGAGATAGGTCATGCCGCATGATAAGATGATATCACCCACCGGTTTTGTTGGAGATCTCTCCCTCTGGACAGGGGATGCATCCATAGCAGCAGACGGGTTTTCCTCTCTTGATTAATTTCCTGAAGCCAGGAGGGCAGCTATCACTGCATTTGGCACGTACAGGTAACTAAACATTGAGAAAATAAAATCTGGATGACTTGACATAACACTAGGCTGTCACTTTTTAAATGCACTGTTACTCTTTGGTCTACATAGGAGCCATTTCAAATAAGTTAATTTTATTTTACCAACCAACATATCCTGTTATATTTGTGGAGATCTAGGAGCACTTTTTGAATTTAAAAAAAAACCCCTTTTATTAAAATCTGGAATCAGACAATCTGGTTGATCTGGCAATATCTTAGGCAACGTTTCTAGCTATTATACAGGTTATGCTTAAAATTAATAATTTGAATCAGCAGTATGGGGCGGATTTTAAAAGGCGCGCGAATAGCCTACTTTTGTTTGCGTTCCAGGCGCAAACAAAAGTACGCTGGATTTTAGTAGATACGCGCGGAGCCGTGCGTATCTGCTAAAAACCTGGATCGGCGCGCGCAAGGCTATGGATTTTGTATAGCCGGCGCGCGCCGAGCCGCGCAGCCTACCCCCGTTCCCTCCAAGGCCGCTCTGAAATCGGAGCGGCCTCGGAGGGAACTTTCCTTTGCCCTCCCCTCACCTTCCCCTCCCTTCCCCTACCTAACCCACCCGCCCGGCCCTGTCTAAACCCCCCCCTTACCTTTGTCGGGGGATTTACGCCTCCCGGAGGGAGGCGTAAATCCCCGCGCGCCAGCGGGCCTCCTGCGCGCCGGGCCGCGACCTGGGGGCGGGTACGGAGGGCGCGGCCACGCCCCCGGACCACCCCAGGCCGTAGCCACGCCCCCGTACCCGCCCCCAAAACGCTGCCGACACGCCCCCGAAACGCCGCGACGACCGGGCCCGCCCCCCAACACGCCCCCGACACGCCCCCCTCGGAGAACCCCGGGACTTACGCGAGTACCGGGGCTCTGCGCGCGCCGGGAGGCCTATGTAAAATAGGCTTCCCGGCGCGCAGGGCCCTGCTCGCGTAAATCCGCCCGGTTTTGGGCGGATTTACGCGAGCAGGGCTCTGAAAATCCGCCCCTATGAGAATAAACCTTTGATCTTTCCTTTGCATTTTTCTCTGGTGCTAACAGTCAGGGTATAAAAACAGCACCTTTGATGCTTTGGTAGCCTACTGTTATCTTTCAGATTTTACTTTTAGGGTTTCTTTCTAAAAATTAATTAATAAAGCTTCACTTCCATATCTTGTCCATCTGTCTTCTACTGCTTTGGGATCCGCCATATGGTGGCGATGCGGTGTAACATCACCAGATGGTAAGCAAAGCCCTGGAGCAAAGAGAGCACAAGGCAGCCCTGGCCAGCTCAGGACAGTAGCCTCTTTGAGGCACTGTAGTGAGGGAAAGAAGATGTAGCTGCAGTATCTCACACTTTCCTCGGCAAAATGGGGCCTGCTGGCCTGGGAGAACACCCAGATGATGGCACCATGAAAAGAAGGAAAAGACCATGGAGCCAGCACACCTCATGTGATGGATCACAAAGATCCACTTTCACAGCCCAGCACAGGACAACAGAATGTGTAGGGGTTGTGTTGGGCCATGCAGGATGGGAGGCAGAGTCCTGTTCCTCACTGCTAGGCAGAGCATGGGCTAAGGTGTGGTGGATCTCCAATGTTATGCAGGACAGCATGCAGGGAGGCAGGAGGCAGAAGGCAGCACACAGATTCAGGATCTCAGAGGATGCACCAGTAAGAGGGGCTGAGAGACAGAGATATCGGGTGAGGTGGAGGAGAGAGGAGGCATTCTGCTGTCATTCCTGATAAAGGTCTAGTTAAGAACACTGAACTCAATCCATCTCTCTGAGACTGATGCAATATAGTGTGCTCAGTACAGCACACAGTTTGACGTGCACGTTTTGCACGTGCTAGAATAATTCCTGATGTAATAATGGGATTAGCATGCCCAAACCAGCGCATAGCTCATAGCACTTATCATATGTAAATGCCATGTAGATGAGGCTATTAGCTATTACTCCCCATGCAATCAATTACTGTACACCCGATGCTCACGTTTTAACTCGGAGCTGGCGTTACATCTTGATGCAACCCAAGCCTCCACAAAAAAGCAGAAAATACTGCTTTTCTGACTACAGAAGGCTGCATCAGGAAAAAAAAATGTCTTGTTGCGGTCAGGTTAGGAAGATGGACACTCGTAAATTGAGCATCCATTTTCCTAAACTGCACACAGCCACATCTCCTGGGCATCTGAGGACAAGGAGGTGCTAGGCACTCACAATTGATCCCTAGCATGTCTTTATTGCACGGCTCCTCATTTATTGACTCACATGCCCAGGAAAGGTGGATGAGAAAGCATCAGGTAAATGGGCTCTCAATACCAGCACCTGTTTTTAGAGGTGTGCATCCGTTTTCCATGGATTTGTAATCCGCAACTTATTTTTTGCTATCTGTTAAATACGTGGGGAGGCGAAACGCATCGCGACTCCCCACGTATTTAACAGATTTATGTTTAATTCGGCGCACCGCAAGGCGCGCGCTTTTCCTCGCCGCCATTAGCTGCGAGCTAGTACCCCGGATTACCACAAAATGGCGGCGCCCCTGCGGTAACCATGCCAACCTGTCTGACCCTTTCCTGTGAGTTGCAGTGACTCACAGGAAAGGATTGGACAGGTCGGCATGGATACCGGAACGCAGCGTATCCGCGCTGACATTTGCTGAGCAGCACTGAATGCAGCCAATCACGCTGTCATTCAGTGCTCTTTGTGGATTTTAGTGAAGAGCCAGCAGTATATAAACATCAGCACGAGGAGCCACGCAGTTATTTCCAGCGATGCTGTGGGGAGGTGGGCTGGGCTGGGCTGGGTGGAAGAGACAGGCAGGCAGGCAGAAGCAGAACTGATAGAGAAGAGATACTAGGCTAGCAAAGGAAATAAAAATATTCCTTGTCTTGCTGTAGTGCCAGGGGTCAGCTACAGTCACTAGTATTCCTGTTTCTTTCAAGCAGTCTATTTTGGTCAGACTCATCTCTGACTGAGAAGAGAAGCTGACTGTGCTAGGTCAGCTAGCACTGACCACCATTTACCATTGAGGGTGTTGGGCTGGCTTGGAGAGAGATATTATTTTCAATGTCATCCATTTTTCTGGAGTGACAAAAATTCCTGCTTTATTAAATTCCAATTACTTAGTCTGTCAGTGCAGTGGGCATTTTAAACAGACTGAACATTGTCCTTGAGTAGGTCTGTGCAGTGAAGTGCCCGGGGAGTACTCTGCCTCTTTTGTGCTTACAAGCAAGCTAGTTCTGTGTGCACTCCACACACATTAGTGCACAGCCAGGCAGGCAGTGTGACAGTGGGCAGTGGGCATTTTAAACAGACTGAACATTGTCCTTGAGAGGGTCTGTGCAGTGAAGTGCCCGAGGAGTACTCTGCCTCTTTTGTGCTTACAAGCAAGCTAGTTCTGTGTGCACTCCACACACATTAGTGCACAGCCAGGCAGGCAGTGTGACAGTGGGCAGTGGGCATTTTAAACAGACTGAACATTGTCCTGAGTGGGTCTGTGCATCTGGCCATTTTAAACAGACTGAACATTGTCCTTGAGTGGGTCTGTGCATCTGGGCATTTTAAACAGACTGAACATTGTCATTGAGTGGGTCTGTGCAGTGAAGTGCCCGGGGAGTACTCTGCCTCTTTTGTGCTTACAAGCAAGCTAGTTCTGTGTGCACTCCACACACATTAGTGCACAGCCAGGCAGGCAGTGTGACAGTGGGCAGTGGGCATTTTAAACAGACTGAACATTGTCCTTGAGTGGGTCTGTGCAGTGAAGTGCCCGGGGAGTACTCTGCCTCTTTTGTGCTTACAAGCAAGTTAGTTCTGTGTGCACTCCACACACATTAGTGCACAGCCAGGCAGGCAGTGTGACAGTGGGCAGTGGGCATTTTAAACAGACTGAACATTGTCCTTGAGTGGGTCTGTGCATCTGGGCATTTTAAACAGACTGAACATTGTCCTTGAGTGGGTCTGTGCATCTGGGCATTTTAAACAGACTGAACATTGTCCTTGAGTGGGTCTGTGCAGTGAAGTGCCCGGGGAGTACTCTGCCTCTTTTGTGCTTACAAGCAAGTTAGTTCTGTGTGCACTCCACACACATTAGTGCACAGCCAGGCAGGCAGTGTGACAGTGGGCAGTGGGCATTTTAAACAGACTGAACATTGTCCTTGAGTGGGTCTGTGCATCTGGGCATTTTAAACAGACTGAACATTGTCCTTGAGTGGGTCTGTGCATCTTGCTATTTTAAACAGACTGAACATTGTCCTTGAGTGGGTCTGTGCATCTGGGCATTTTAAACAGACTGAACATTATTATTGTGGGCCAGTGGGCAGTGTTACCACTCAGTGACATAAAATCCATAATGTCAGGGAAAGAGAGATGCAATCGACTTATTGGGACTGGCAGAGGAGGCACCCCAAAAGACACTAGTGCAACACCACCAGTACAGCTAAAAAGGCAACTGTCGCAATCTAAAATCTTTGTAGGGGATGGCAGTTCCATGCCAAAAAAAACTAAATCTGACCATGATACATCGCCATTGCCACCACTTGTTTCTGGCCCTGTAATGTTGGAGGAGAGGGAAGGGGAGGCAGAGTCAGGCCAGACAAAATGTAGACACACAAAAGCAGCAGGGGGGCAGAAGTCTCGACTAACACAATGGGGCGGATTTTAAGAGACCTGCTCGCGTAAATCCGCCCGGATTTACCCGAGCAGGGCCCTGCGCGCCGGTGCGCCTATTTTACATAGGCCTACTGGCACGCGCAGAGCCCCGGGACTCGCGTAAGTCCCGGGGTTTTCCGAGGGGTGTGTGTCAGGGGCGTGTCGGGGGGCGGGTCCGATCCACGCGGCGTTTTCGGCGCGGGACGTAGCGTTTCGGGGACGGGTCCGGGGGCATGGTTATGGCCCGGGGCGGTCCGGGGGCATGGCCGCGCCCTCCGGACCCACCCCCAGGTCGCATCCCGGCGCGCTAGCGGCCCGCTGGCACGCGGGGATTTACGTCTCCCTCCGGGAGGTGTAAATCCCCCGACAAAGGTAAGGGGGGGGGGGGGTTTAGACAGGGCCGGGGAGGTGGGTTAGGTAGGGGAAGGGAGGGGAAGGTGAGGGGAGGGCAAAAGAAAGTTCCCTCCGAGGCCGCTCCGATTTCGGAGCGGCCTCGGAGGGAACGGAGGTAGGCTGCGCGGCTCGGCACGCGCCGGCTATACGGAATCGGTAGCCTTGCGTGCGCCGATCCAGGATTTTAGCGGATACGCGCGGCTACGCGCGTATCTACTCAAATCCAGCGTACTTTTGTTGGCGCCTGATGCGCCAACAAAAGTACGCCAAATCGCGCTTTTTGAAAATCTACCCCTTAGCGTTCACAAGGTAGCGCAGTCACTGTTAGCTTCTGATTCAGATGAAGAATCTTCTTGGGTGGGATTCTCATCAGATACGGAAGAAGTAATAGCTGACGAATCTTTGGTAGAATCAGTTAGTCCTGTCTTAGCCTCCAGAATTGTGCAGCAGGGGAGAGATGACAGTGATATCGAGGAGGAGGAAGAGCAGTCAGTACGGGGACAGAGGGTGACTGGTGCCCCCTCTGGCATTACTTCTCAGGGTGCACCCACTACCTCAACTCCAGTGCCAGCATCCACCCCCAAGGTGTTAGAGAGGGGAGGATCACGAAACACATCTGCGATCTGGAGACACTTTAAAGTGACGGAAGACCTGCGTTATGCTCGGTGTAATTACTGTACCAGGGATATTAGCAGAGGCAAGCAAATGGGACATCTATCTAATTTTGGCATGAACCATCATATGAAGAGGCAACACCCAACAAGATTACTGCCACCTGGGGATGGTGGCAGTTCCAGTGGGGGAACCCCTTCCAACCAGTTTGCAGTGGTAGGAAAGCAGCAGAGTCTGCCCACACCCTCATACCCTTCTAGCAGTCAGGCGGCAGGTCAGCAACCCCCGGAAATGTGGCAGAAGCGACAAACCACCATGGAGGAAATGGGGTGGAGTGCAGTAACGCTATCCCGGGGTAGGAGGCAGGCAGCCTCAAAAGTTGTAACCAGGAGCATTGGGGAAATGATTGCCCTTGATGACCAGCCCTTGCAGCTAGTGCAGAATGTGGGTTTCAAGCGTTTTTTGAAGGTCGTACTACCAAATTACAAAATCCCCTGTAGAACCTTTAGTAGAACATTTAGTAGAAAGGTCATCCCCAGCCTGTACAAGCAGTGTCGCAGTCGCTTGCAAGTACTGCTAGGTAAGGCAGATGGAAGAGTGCATTTCACCTGCGATATCTGGACCACCATGAATGCTGCACACTCTTACCTCTCTCTGACAGCACACTGGTGGGACATGGCAGAGGCAGGGGCAGCCAGCAGCTCTATTACTGAAGAAGTATCAGGGTGGAGGTGGGCTTTACTGAACACCCACCTGGCGGACCAGGCCCATACCGCTGCCAATATTCTAGCATGCATCAGAAAGATGCTGGCGAGCTGGCAACTACACCAGCGAGACAGGAAAACACAGGCAGGGTTCTTTGTCACAGACAATGGTGCAAATATGATTAAGGCAATAAGCGATGGGCGGTTTAAGAACATCCGATGTTTTGCACACACTCTGCGCCTGGTAGTGAAGTCAGGTTTGGGCTTGGAGTCCAAGGACAAGGAGACTGAATACCTGCATAGGTTAATACAGAAGTGCAGGAACATAGCAGCACACTTCCACAGAAGTGTCAAGGCGGGGCAGGTTCTCCGACAAAAGCAGACTGATTTGGATATGCCTCACAAGCGTCTCATTGAAGACATTGCCACCCGGTGGAATTCCACCTTTATGATGCTGGAGAGGTTACTGGAGCTGCAGATACCCCTTCATGAACTTTCTGGTACAATAGACATAGGTGTCCACAATCCCCTAGGGCATCATGATTGGTTAGTCAGGAGTCAGCTGGTAAAAATCCTGCAGCCCTTCAAGGATGTCACGGAGGAGCTGAGTTCCAGAAGTGCCACCTTGGCTGACATCATCCCTATAGTTAAATTCCTGGATGAACATTTGGAGGCCTTTAAACAGGAAGAGGGAATGACTGCTGAGGTGCTGCAGTGTCTGGACGTTTTGCACCAGCAGGTGAAAGACAGATTAAGTCCTTTAACAGACGACCGCACAAACATGCTCGCCTCTGTCTGTGATCCCCATGTGAAAGGTAAACTCGCCCTACAGACCAATTGTCTGTAATTTGTGAAGGAGCTGCTGTTAGCAAAGGTCCGTGAACAGGAGCGCCATAGGCGGAGACAGATTAGGCTTGAAGCAGAAGTGGAAACAGCAGGCACGTCAGAGAGTTGTGCTGCTAGCCCAGGCGGGAGGAGCACTGTGTCAGTGACAGATAGTACCTCCTCCTCCACGTCAGAACGCCCAAGGCATGTTGGCCTTACAGATTCATCAGTTGTGCAACGAGCGAGAGAGAAAGTAGCTTGATTGAGTGACTCTGAGCCCTCCCAAGCACAGGAGGAGACAGCAGCACAGTGTCAGTGACACGGTATTTCTCAAAGCCGATAGAGAAAATGCAGACAGATCCGCTGGCATATTGGGCACACAAGTCCACTGTCTGGCCACACCTAGCCAAAGTGGCTCAGCGATATCTGTCATGTCCACCAACCAGTGTGCCCAGTGAACGTGTCTTTTCAATGACAGGGGATATCATGAGCCCTCACCGCTCAAGGCTGGCACCAGAGTTGATGGAAATGCTAGTGTTTTTGAAAGTAAACCTGCCTTTGCTTTGCTTTCCAAATTTTCCCTGTGAATGGCAAGATGAATAAAAGCAATTCAAAGCCTTGCAGCAGCTCCAATTGCCTCCTATGCTCCAGATAATGTAAGCACTGCAGCACATGTTCCTGACATGAATCGCTGTCCCTGACACTCTACTGTGCAGGCCTTGTGTTCCTACCAGTGTTTGATCTCGATAGCTGCGCCTGTTCATCCAGGCCTTGTGTCCCTAGGTGGGATTGACCTCTGTCCTCGCCTGCTGCGCCTGTTCATCCAGGCCTTGTGTTCCTAAAAGTGTTTGACCTCGATTGCTGTGCCTGTTCATCCAGGCCTTGTGTTCCTAAAAGTATTTGACCTCGATTGCTGTGCCTGTTCATCCAGGCCTTGTGTTCCTAAAAGTGTTTGACCTCGATTGCTGTGCCTGTTCATCCAGGCCTTGTGTTCCTAAAAGTGTTTGACCTCGATTGCTGTGCCTGTTCATTCAGGCCTTGTGTTCCTAATAGTCTTTGACCTCGATAGCTGCGCCTGTTCATCCAGGCCTTGTGTTCCTCTGGGGATAGGGAAATACCTACAGTACCTGAGTGTAATCAACTATGAAGTGCTGGAAACGTTTTAAAATAAGAATATAAATAAATTAAAAAAAAAATTACTATCCCTGTTCATCCAGGCCTTGTGTCCCTAGGTGGGATAGACCTCTGTCCTTGACTGCTGTGCCTGTTCATCCAGGCCTTGTGTCCCTAGGTGGGATTGACCTCTGTCCTTGACTGCTGTGCCTGTTCATCCAGGCCTTGTGTCCCAAGGTGGGATTGACCTCTGTCCTTGACTGCTGCGCCTGTTCATCCAGGGCTTGTGTTCCTACCAGTGTTTGACCTCGATTGCTGTGCTTGTTCATCCAGGCCTTGTGTTCCTACCTGTGTTTGACCTCGATTGCTGTGCCTGTTCATCCAGGCCTTGTGTTCCTAAAAGTGTTTGACCTCGATTGCTGTGCCTGTTCATCCAGGCCTTGCGTCCCTAGGTGGGATTGACCTCTGTCCTCGACTGCTGTGCCTGTTCATCCAGGCCTTGTGTTCCTAAAAGTGTTTGACCTCGATAGCTGTGCCTGTCAGTCCAGGCATTGTGTTCCTACCGGTGTTTGACCTCGATTGCTGTGCCTGTTCATCCAGGCCTTGTGTTCCTAAAAGTCTTTGACCTCTACGGTACAAAATGTCAACATAGGTTGATATTGCAGATTTGGACTTGAGTAGCAGTATTCTTATTTCTGAGAGATCTTCCATTTCCTTTGTCATCAGCTGAAGTGCGTAAGTACAGTCGGAATTCACTAGACGCCAACGGAATTCACTAGACGCCAATGTAAACACCGGGTACACCCAACTCTAGGGGTGGACCCGTTCCAGGGAGTCCTTCCCTGCACAAAGGAAAGGGAACTCTCTCCTGGGCCAGCCTGTCTTTCCCCTATCAAAACCACAGGGACCAGACCAGTCTACCTCCACTCTGCCAGCCTGTCTTGCCCCTATCAGCTTTCTGCCACTCTGCTTTTCTGCCATACACCAGATGACTCACTTAACTCCTTGTGGTGTTCTTGCCACTCTCATGGTTCCTCAGTGTGTTGGTGCTAGTCTATCTTCTTGCTATGTTCCCCCTTCATTGTGCTGTTGCATGTCAATGCCATTTGTCTTGCCGCTTTGCCTGTCATGCTGCCTTCGATGGTTCATGCATCTGCTATCGGTGCTCTGTTTTGAAGCTGTGGTGTGTTTTTGACATTTTCACTGCTGCTTTGTGCCTCTGTTAAAGCACTCTTGCCACTTCCGGTACCCCTTTGCACCTTTCCACTGCCTTAGGCTATTCATGCCACTTTGGTGCCACTTTGCCACAGTCTACGTACCTTGGAGCTCTTTTGTTGTTGTGATGATTGCTCCCTAGAAGTTTCATGAAAATTGATAAGAAAACCCCAATTCTGCAGCCAAAAATAGGCTGGAAATCCTTCCCCCATTGACTTTAATGGGAACCGGGAAACGTATTGACAGATCGACAACTTATGGAATTCTCCATACTTCCGTATAAAACGGAATCGACCCTCCACGAAAACTTTTTGTCTGCACATCCCTACCTGTTTTCTGCATTCTCGTATTGCATCTGCCCCTCTATCTGTGACCTACTACACCTAGTATCAGGAGAGAAATGCCAAACAGGTGTAACGTTACTGCTCATGGTTGGGCTCGCGAGCAGCCTCTCACCTCGCTGCCTGCGCCATGCCGATTGGGCCAGTTTCCAACCACCTTCCCTTCATCCTCTGGGCCTGACGCTGGCTCTGCTGACCTTCTTGGCTGTGAGCTGCTGCTGTCGGCGGCTCCCACGTGGCTTGGATGCCCCGATGCCGCTGTCCATCTTCACGACCCCTCTGCTGCTGCTGTCTCTGCCTCCGACTGTATCATCTCGCGGCAGGAGTGCCGTCGCCATTGCCTCCATCTATGCAGCAAGGACACCAACTTCCTTCACTCCTCGGGCCCTGCATAGGCATGGGTGCCTCTTCTCTGCATTTAAAGGGCCAGCGGCGGGAAAAGCCCTGCGGCCCCAACGGATGACCTCATCAATCCGTGCCTCGTCCAGCCGTATAAAAGGGCTCAGCTTGTTCTCCTCGGGGCATTCGCATGAATCCTAACAGGGGTCTGTGCTTCCTTCACCTTGCATGGTTCTCCATGGTCTTCGCTTGCTTGATGGCTCTTCGTTTGTTGTTAGATGTTCCTGATGTACCTGGTCTCCTTCGTCTGATGTTCCTGGTCTTGTTCCTCATCAGAGCTCCTTCATCGCCTGTTCCGTGTCGAGATGTTCTGTGTTACTGATGTTCCTGATATTCCATGTTCTGGTGTTCCATGTGCCTGATGTTCCAGTCCTGGTCCTGATGTCCTCATCTCTGGCTCTTCGTCCTGCTTCCAAGTTTCCTGCTTCTCCAGCTTTCCTGGCGTGCCACCGTCGTGGTCCGTGACCAGCTCATGGGGGGCTGTGTTTTGAAGGTCTGTCTTCAAAACACAGACTTTGATGAAATGGGGAAGTACCTGGAGGAAGAACTAGAAGGCTGGGAGAAAAAGAGAGATGTGGAACAGTGGACCAAACTAAAAGGAGCAATTACCAAGGCAACTAATCTATATCGGGCCAATACAGTAAAGTCTGCAGGAGAGCAGGCGAACGCCCGCTCTCCTTTGTGCGCAATTCGCTATTCAAATGAGGCCTGGCGGTAAAAATGGGCAAAAGGAGGTGCTAGGGACACTAGCGCATCCCTAGCGACTCCTTTTGGACCGTAGCGGCGGCTGTCAGTGGGTTTGACAGCCGACGCTCAATTTTGCTGGCGTCGGTTCTCGAGCCCGCTGACAGGCACGGGCTCGGAAACCGGATGCCGGCAATATTCAGCGTCCGGTTTTCGACCCAACAGCTGCAGGCAGACTTCAAAATTTTTTTTTTTTTTTAACTTTTGGAAATTTTGGGTACCTCCTGTTATGCACGGTCTCAAAGGCCTTGCATTCTGTTATGTCCTCGAAGGCCTTGCATTCTGTTGTGGATTTAAGGGTTTAGTGTGCCCATGGGCCTCAGCCCGACCCCAGGAGCACCCAGGGCCGACCTGAGGGTTGACGGCGTATTCCAGCATGGCTGGCGGGCTACCCTCCACCAGGCCTGCAAGCTCCCATGGCCAACAACAAGGAGATGTTGGAATTTGAATGGTCCTCTGACCATTCCAAGCCCTTTTGGACCTGCTGCATGGAACAGCATGGAGCAGCAGGCCTGGCCTATGGTAGAGGGCAGTTGGAGGCCTTGACACGAAGACAGGACAATGGTGGATACAACGGCATTACAGACGAGACACTTGGGCTGGTGCAATGGCATCACAGGCGAGGACACTTGCGCTGATGCAACGGCATCACAGGCGAAGACACTTAGGCTGAAGGACAGTTGAACAGTCTCTCAGGGCGCGCTACTCAGCCCACCCACGGGACTGAGTCGCGGACCACCCTGTCCCACTGCGCGCCCTACACACCCTGAAGGCTGGTCATGGACCACGAGGAGAGCGGGACATGCGCTGGGAAGATCCAGGCGAGGAGGAACTCCGATGTCGGGACCAATGACATCCGAAGCTCCGACGGCTGGCGGGAACAGAATCTCCAGAGCACAGGGACGGACCCCTATTGTTGGCCACTCCAAGGCCAAGCAGGTCAGAAGGCTAGGAGCACATACGAAGATGCAGGGAAGAACATCGGGGCAGGCAGGAACATTAGGACGAGGAAGATCATGGCAGAACATCAGGACGAGGACGATGATGACGAGACATCTAGGCTTGACGGATCAGGACAGGAACATCAGGATACCTGGATGGGACATCTGGACAGGGACCTCAGGCACGACATCAAGACAGGAGACAAGGAACGAAGGCAGACAAAACACGGAGCTCCACGAAGAACAGGAGACCTTACAAGACTCTGGCAGGCAGGAGCCTCCAGAGGATGTCACTCCGATGCAAGGCGAAGGCAGACTGACGGAGCAGCCCTTTTATAGGGCTGGTAAAGGAAGTCCACTCCCTAGGTGGGACCAACACAGTTCCTGTGCCTGGCCCTTTAAATCAGGCAGAGAGGCGCGCGCTGGCGCCTAAGTAGCAAGTAGGAAGATGTGTAGGACAGTGGACAGCGGCCTGCACTGACGTCAGATGCTGAAGCAGGAGAACTGAGCCTAGGCGTAGGCTCCGACGACGGCAGCGGCTCCAGCCTCTGCAGGAGGCCCTGGGGGCGGCGCTAGCCGCCACTCGAGCCCGGGGATGTGGCCCTCGCGCCTCGAGGGCGAGACAGTCCACGGCTCCAGCCACGTGGGAAGGCCCGACAGCGGCATCCGGCCGCATTGGGTGAAGCAAGGCGGCATGATGAGTGATTCTGCTCACGGGGGGCCCGCGGGCAGCGGGTCATAACACCTCCGACTTAATATCGCCATGATATTAAGTCAGAGGGTGCACAGAAAAGCAGTTTTTACTTTCCCGGTGCCCGAAGAAATTAGCGCTTACCTTTGGGTAGGTGCTAATTTATGAAAGCAAAATGTGCGGCTTGGCTGCAAATTTTGTTTTCTGAATCGCACAGAAATACCTAATAGGGCCATCAACATGCATTTGCATGTTGCGGGCGCTATTAGGTTCGGGGGATTAGACGTTCGTTTTCGGCCCCTTACTGAATAAGGGGTAAGGGAAAACGTGCGTCCAATGGCGGGTTAACAGTGTACTGTATCGGCCCGTATGTTAGAAAAGTAAAGAAAAGCAAACAAAAAATGAAACCTATCTGGTTCTCAAAGGAGGTGGCTGACAAATTAAGGCTAAAAGAACAGCGTTCAAGAAATATAAAGGATCCCAAAGGGAGGAGCACAAAGAAGAATATCTGGTAGAACTGAGGGAGACAAAGAAAGTAATCAAGATGGCAAAAAGTCAAGCATAAGAGAGGATTGCCAAAGAGGTAAAGAGAGGTGACAAAATATTTTTCAGATACATCACAGAAAGGAGAAACGTCCAAAGTGGTATAGTGAAATTGAAAGGTGAAAAGGATCAATGTGTGGAGAAAGACGAAGAAATGGCAGAAATATTAAATGAATACTCCATTTACAGTAGAGAATGTATGGGAAGAGCTGGGGAAACTGAAAGTGCACAAAGCCATGGGACCTGATGAGGTTCATCCCAGGATACTGAGGGAACTCAGAGATGTGCTGGCGGGTCCACTGTGTGACCTGTTCAATAGATCCCTAGAAACGAGAGTGGTGCCGTGTGATTGAAGAAGAGCGGTGGTGGTTCCGCTTCTAGGGATGTGAATCGTTTTTCGACGATTAAAATTATCGTCCGATAATTTTAATATCGTCTTAAACCGTTATGGAACACAATACAATAGAGATTCTAACGATTTATCGTTATAAATCGTTAGAATCGTGAGCCGGCACACTAAAACCCCTAAAAACCCACCCCCGACCCTTTAAATTAAATCTCCCACCCTCCCGAACCCCCCCCAAATGACTTAAATAACCTGGGTGTCCAGCGGCGGTCCGGAACGGCAGCGGTCCGGAACGGGCTCCTGCTATTGAATCTTGTTGTCTTCAGCCGGCGCCATTTTGGAAAATGGCGCCGAAAAATGGCGGCGGCCATAGAACAACACGATTCCACGGCAGGAGGTCCTTCCGGACCCCCGCTGGACTTTTGGCAAGTCTTGTGGGGGTCAGGAGGCCCCCCCCAAGCTGGCCAAAAGTTCCTGGAGGTCCAGCGGGGGTCAGGGAGCGATTTCCCGCCGCGAATCGTTTTCCGTACGGAAAATGGCGCCGGCAGGAGATCGACTGCAGGAGGTCGTTCAGCGAGGGTTCCGGCGCCTCGCTGAACGACCCTCCTGCAGTCGATCTCCTGCCGGTGCCATTTTCCGTACGGAAAACGATTCGCGGCGGGAAATCGTTCCCTGACCCCCGCTGGACCTCCAGGAACTTTTGGCCAGCTTGGGGGGGGCCTCCTGACCCCCACAAGACTTGCCAAAAGTCCAGCGGGGGTCCGGAAGGACCTCCTGCCGTGGAATCGTGTTGTTCTATGGCCGCCGCCATTTTTCGGCGCCATTTTCCAAAATGGCGCCGGCTGAAGACAACAAGATTCAATAGCAGGAGCCCGTTCCGGACCGCTGCCGTTCCGGACCGCCGCTGGACACCCAGGTTATTTAAGTCATTTGGGGGGGGTTCGGGAGGGTGGGAGATTTAATTTAAAGGGTCGGGGGTGGGTTTTAGGAGGTTTTAATGTGCCGGCTCACGATTTAACGATTTTTCACGATATTTTACCCCCCCAAACGGCAACAATACGATTCCCTCCCCCTCCCAGCCGAAATCGATCGTTAAGACGATCGAGGACACGATTCACATCTCTATCCGCTTCACAAGAGTGAGAGCAGAGAAGAGGCTGGTAACTACAGACCGGTTAGCCTCACCTCGGTGGTGGGAAAAGTAATGGAATTGCTGCTGAAAGAAAGAAAAGTGAACTATCTACAGTCGTAAAAATTGCTGGACCAGAGGCAGCATGGATTCACCAGGGGAACTTCCTGTCAGACAAATCTGATTGACTTTTTTGACTGGGTGACTAGGGAATTGGAGCGAGAAAGAGTGCTCGATGACATTTACTTGGATTTCAGCAAAGCTTTTGATACGGTCCCGCACAGGAGACTGGTGAATAAAATGAGAAGCTTAGGAGTGAGTGCCAAGGTAGTGGCCTGGATTGCAACCTGGTTGACGGACAGAAGACAATGTGTGATGGTAAATGGAACTTACTCTGAAGAGAGAGCGGTTTTAAGTGGAGTGCTACAGGGATCGGTGTTGGGACCGGTCCTGTTCAATATCTTTGTGAGCGACATTGCGGACGGGATAGAAGGTAAGGTTTGTCTTTTTGTGGATGACATTAAGATCTGCAACAGAGTGGACACGCCGGAAGGAGTGGAAAGAATGAGACGGGATTTAAGGAAGCTGGAAGAGTGGTCGAAGATATGGCAGCTGAGATTCAATGCCAAGAAGTGTAGAGTCATGCATGTGTTGTGTGGAAATCTGAAAGAACTGTATTCGATGGGAGGTGAAGGTCTGATTTGCATGGAGCAGGAGAGAGACCTTGGGGTGATAGTGTCTAACGATCTGAAGTCGGCGAAACAATGTGACAAGGTGATAGCTAAAGCCAGAAGAATGTTGGGCTGCATAGAGAGAGGAATATCGAGTAAGAAAAGGGAAGTGATTATCCCCTTGTACAGGGCCTTGGTGAGGCCTCACCTGGAGTACTGTGCTCAGTTCTGGAGACTGTATCTCCAAAGGGACAGAGACAGGATGGAGGCAGTGCAGAGAAGGGATACCAAAATGGTGGATGGTCTTCATTGAATGACTTATGAGGAGAGATTGAAGCATCTAAATATGTACACCCTGGAGGAAAGGAGGAGCAGAGGTGATATGATACAGACTTTCAGATACTTGAAAGGTTTTAATGATCCAAAGACAACGACAAACCTTTTCCATTGGAAAAAAATCAGCAGAATCAGGGGTCACGATTTGAAGCTCCAGGGAGGAAGACTCAGGACCAATGTCAGGAAGTATTTCTTCATGGAGAGGGTGGTAGATGCCTGGAACGCCCTTCCGGAGGAAGTGGTGAAGCCCAAAACTGTGAAGGATTTCAAAGGGGTATGGGATAAACACTGTGGATCCATAAAGTCTAGAGCAAGTGAATGAAGAGAAGAGGCATTGGGGTGGCTTGCGGGAATGACAGCTACTACCTGGAGATTAATACCCTTATTCAATAAACATACTCATGGTTAATGCGACTCCAACATTGCTCTATGCTTCAATGGCAAGAGGAAATGTGGAAAAAAGGATTTGCATTCACAAATAATCAGGGTAGTAGCTTGCTTGTTGCGGCGGTTACTACCCCAAACCAAATATGCCTGATACTTCACTTGCAATGCATATCCAGCATAACTCTCTGCTTCAACAGTAGGGGGAATGAAGAAAAGAGGATGTATATTCAGACAACAACCAACAAGGACTGAATTACATAGTCTGGGTAAACAAATAAGCGTGGGTGTAACTTGCTTGTTACAGCTGTTACTACCCCTAATCAATTAAGCCTGATACTTCACTTGGAATACATATCCAGCACAGCTTACTGCTTCAACGGCAGGGGGGAATGAAGAAAAGAGGATTCATATTCAGACATCATCCAACAAGGACTGAATTGCATAGGCTGGATAAACAAATAAGCGTGGGAGTAGCTTGCATATTGCAGCGGTTACTAGCCCTAACCAATTAAGGTAGATACTTCACTTAGATGCAGCTCCAGCACTGCTCTCTACATCAATGGCGGGGGTGGAAGGTAAATAGAACCAAAAAGTTACTAATAAGGGCCAAGAGTAATAGATAAGTATGAGAAAAAAAAATAAGTGTGAAAGCTTGCTGGGAAGACTGGATGGGCCGTTTGGGCTTCTTCTGTCGTCATTTCTATGTTTCTAAGTTTCTATGTTTCATGTCTACAGCACAAGTCTCTGGAAGGCCCTTGTTTTTAATGCCGAGGTCTGTTCCTGAATCCGAGTTCCGAAGTCTTGAATCCTGAGTCTTGAATCCTGTTCCAAGACTTCGGAATACCTTGTTCCTGCTTCCGTCCATGCCTTAGACTCTAGCCAGAACTTGCTCTGCTTCAGTGTGATCCGCGACCAGCTATGGGTGGCTGTGTAGGGCGCTCTTCAGTGCAGTCCTCTCCTGAATCTTCGACATGTTTCCGGTTCCAAGTCTTCACTTTCACGCCTGGAGTCTGCTTCACTTTCGTACTCACCCTGTATTAGTGCCTGAATCCTGAAACGTTGTCTGAGTCTTCCAAGTATCCTGAAACCTTGTCCGAGTCTTCCAAGTTCATCGACTCTTCTTCTGAGTCTTCCAAGATCCTCGAACCCTTGTCTGAGTCTTCCAAGTTCCTGAGTTCCATGTCTCATCTTGCTCCTGCCATGAGCCTCCGTCTGGCCTCACGCAATCGTTGTTCCCAAGCGGCGGGTCCTGAAGGGCTACCGAGTGGCCGGAGGGCTACTCTTGAGACCAGCATTGCATTGCTGGGTCTCACTGGTGCGTGCAGGTCCAGTGGAGGTCTGAGCCTGCCTTGCTCCAGTTCCTCGATGTTCCACATTTTGATCCTGGTCCAACATTCCTATGGCCCATGCCTAAACACTCTCACCTCCCATGATGTGTGTCTTGTGGCTCCTCCCTGAGCCGCACCGTGGCCCAAGGGCTCATAATCCCTCTTGAGAAAGTGACCACACCTCCGCACTTGCAACAACACGATAACCAGGGATTATACAGTTTACCATTGGGTGATTAGAGCACTTGAAAATTATAAATGGAAATTTTCTCAGATTGTTATCACCTTCCATTTTGTGAGTCCCTTCTCCCCCCCCCCCCCCCCCCCCCACGTTCAGATTATATTAATGCACACTCACTGCTCATGAACTCTTAGTGGGAATATGCTTTCTGTACTTGGTTAATGGTATCAGGTGTAGAAAGAACTCAGTCCAAACATTGCATATTGTGCACTAAGTGTAGGAAATGATGTTAACCAGTGGTAGATGAGAATGAGCTGGAAGCCTCTGAGCATCGGTCCATAGACAGCCTGCAGGTTGGCTCTCAATCAGTGGAGAGAATGAGGCCTGCATGGCAGATTCCTTTAAACATATTACCTACATTATTCTTCCCATCCAGATTTAGAAATTCTGTTTCTCTGTTATTTTATCAAGCACCAGCATTTGGGGCTGAGTTTCTATGTTTCTGTTGGATCTTTGAGGGAGAGATGGGAATTGTAGGGCTCAATAAACTGGATAGAAGACAGAGTAGATAGACCATACATTCTTCTTCTGTCATCAGGTTTCTACATTTCTAATCACAAGGAAACAGTTCCTTCCATCATGTTCTAATGTCACTTAAATCTAACCTGGAGTAACTTGCCATCCCACGCAATCGCCTTCTCATCGATGGTAAAATCCCTCCCCTGAGGAGTATAAGGGTTATAACTTCCAACAATCTCATACATTTGTATCCCATTGCGTAGACTGGCTATATTTATTATATAGTATCCAATGGGGAGGTCTCCATTTTCATCAAAAAAGATGTCGTCATCCAGACTGCTCTTAAAGTGGATGTTCTTCAGATAACGATGAGTCTAAAAAAAAAGGAGAGAGATGTTTTCAGTAGTTCCCCTAACAGCAGTGCTACACTCATAGCATAAAGCATACATCATGTAAATCTGATTTTAGTACTCTGTAAGGAAGGTGGACCCTTGAGCCGAGACAAGGTTGTTGCCACCACCAAGGGGAGGTCCCTAGTGGTCCTCATCATCAGGAGGCAGTTCCAGGAGAGAGAAACCAACAGGACCTTCACCTATACCAGCCAACGGCCCCGCGGGTTGAACCTTTGGATGTCCGGCAGGACTTAGGCACGGGTCTCTCAGATGGCAGTAACAAGACAAGTCAGATGTACCAAGGATCGAGGCAGGCAGCAGACTGCACAAAGTGGATACCAGGCCGAGGTCTGGGCAGGCAGCAAACAAGCAGAGATGTAGGACCAGGCTGAAGATCAGGGCAGACAGAAGATGAGCAGAAACCAGGAGACAAGCAGGGTCAGAGCCAGAAGATCAATCCAAGGAAGCAGGAACAAAGTGGAGCTGGACGGAGGCATGAGCTGGAACAGGACTAGGGCTGGAGCAGTAGCAAGAGCAGGATCCAAGCAGGAGACAGGAGAATCACAGGAACACAGGATCAGGATGCAGACAATGCGCACTCACCTGTTGCCGAGGCGAGGAGGAATTGGCAAGGCAGGGCATTTATACCTGCCTTGCCTCACATCATCATCCCAGGCCACGGGGAACTTTCCCGCCATTGGCCCTTTAAATCTAGCCCAGGCACTCTCGAGCCTAGGGGGCTCAGAGATCACACTGGCGTCGGGAGCAACGTGAGCAGGCCGCAATGGCAGCAAATTGCGCTGGGACACAGCAGCAGCGGGTGATGCTGGAGTGGGCTTCCTGCCCTCACAGGTGAGGGGACCAGGGCGCAATTCCCTTAAGGCCAGGGTGCCTAGCAGTACCCCTCCTTCTAGGCCCCCACCTTGAAGGTCCGGGTTTAACTAGATGGGAGGCAAGGAAGTGCCAGAGTAAGTTCTTATTTAGTATATTGGCGGTTGTCTCCCAGGTGTTTTTATCGGGGTTGAAGCCCTCCCAAGCAATCAGATATTCTGATCATCTGTGACGGCATCTCACATCTAAGATCTCCTTCACTTGGTATATTTGTTCCTCCTCTGCTGCCAGCTGCTAAGGTGCTGGGGGTCTCCACTGAGGCCAAGACAGTACCAGCAGTTTGAGGAGAGACACTTGGAATGAGTTATGTATCTTCATGGATGATGAGAGTCAGAAGGTAGGTCACTGGACCAAGGTGCTGGTAAAAAGGCCAATGTATTGTGGAGCTAGTCACATTGAGGGTACCCGTAGGTAGATGTGGCGAGTACTTAGCCACACTCGGTCCTCGGGGTTGAAGAGAGGCGCTGGTCTCCTGTGCTTGTCGGCCATTCTATTAGCCTCATCCGCTGCTTCATAGAGGTTCCTTTTGAGTGTGAGTCCAGAGAGCCAGCAACTTCTGGGCAGAGAGCTGAGCTGCTGGAGAAGGAACTGAAAGTGGGGTAGGGAGCTGTGGCATTGGTGCTCTCCCATAGACAATTAAGAATGGCGAGGAGACGGTCACAGTGTGAGTATGGGAATTGAAGGAGAACTCTACCCAGGGGAGAAGAGTGGAACAGTCATCCTGCCTGTCATTTACAAAGGAGCAGAGGAACCTTCAGGGTGCGGTTAATGCACTCTGCTTGACCATTGCCCTGATGATGGTAGGCAGTGGTGAAATCAAGTTGAATCCCAAACTTCTTGCAGAGCATGCACCAGTAGTTCACCATGAATTGAACTCCATGATCGAAGGCAATGTGATTTTGGAGCCCATGGAGATGGAATACATGCTGGATGAAGGATCTGGCGAGCTCTGGAGCCGAGGGGAGCTTAGGAAGTGGAGTGAAATGGACCATCTTTGAAAAACTGTCGACCATTACCCAGATGACATGGTGGCCGTCTGAAGGGGGTAGATCAACTATGAGGTCTGTTGACAGGTGCAGTAGCTTCAGGTGGTCAGTACTTGGGGTCCACCCCCTTCTTGGTTAACGCAGTGAGTGGGGCTACCATGCGAGAATAATTAGGGATGAACTGCTGATAGAAATTGGAGAACCCCAGGAAGTGTCAGAGTCTCGAAGGTGTGGCCAGTTCTAGATACTGGCAACCTTCTCGGGGTCCATTTGGAAACCGGTAGTGGAAACAATGAAGCCCAGGAACGGGAGAGATTCCTATTCAAGGAGACATTTCTCCAGTTTTGCAAATAGCTTGTGATACCAGAGGCGTTGAAGTACACATCTGAACTCACAGCCATGTAAGGGAAGGTCTTTGGTAAAGATCAGAACATCGTCAGAATCATCAGATCAGAACATTGTCAGAATCGTCAGATCAGAACATCAGAACAGAATGTTGGGAATTATTAGAAAGGGAATGGTGAATAAAATGGAAAATGTCATAATGCCTCTGTATTGCTCCATGAATATTGTGTACAATTCTGGTTGCCGCATCTCAAAAAAGATATAATTGTGATGGAGAAGGTACAGAGAAGGGCTACCAAAATGATAAAGGGAATGGAACAGCTCTCCTATGAGGAAAGACTAAAGAGGTTAGGACTTTTCAGCTTGGAGAAAAGACGTCTGAGGGGGGATATGATAGAGGTGTTTAAAATCATGAGAGGTCTAGAATGGGTAGATGTGAATCGGTTTTTTACTCTTTCGGATAATAGAAAGACTAGGGGGAACTCCATGAAGTTAGCATGTGGCACATTTAAAATTAATCAGAGAAAGTTCTTTTTCACTCAACGCACAATTAAACTCTGGAATTTGTTGCCAGAGGATGTGGTTAGTGCAGTTAGTATAGCTGTGTTTAAAAAAGGATTGGATAAATTCTTGGAGGAGAAGTCCATTACCTGCTATTAATTAAGTTGACTTAGATAATAACCACCGCTATTACTAGCAACAGTAACATGGAATAGACTTAGTTTTTGAGTATTTGCCAGGTTCTTATGGCCTGGATTGGCCACTGTTGGAAACAGGATGCTGGGCTTGATGGACCCTTGGTCTGACCCAGTATGGCATGTTCTTATGTTCTTATGTTTTTATGTCAAGGTAGACAATAACACTGGTATAGAGCATGTCATGAAATACCTCATTCATTAAGTGTTGGAAGACCGCTGGCACATTACAAAGGCCAAAAGGCATCACTAGATATTCACAGTGGCCGTCCCTGGTATTAAAGGTGGTCTTCCACTCATCTATGGGTCTTATGCAGATGAGATTATAGACGAGATCCTGTTTGGTAAAGAGTTTAGCCCCTTGCAAACAGTCCATTAGTTCCTGGAACAGAGGTAGCAGGTACCAGTCCTTTTTGTTGATAGCGTTCAAGCCTCAAAAGTCTATACAAGGGCGCAGGGAGCCATCCTTCTTTGCGACGAAAAAGAAACCGGCTCCAGCCGGCGAGGTGGGGGCTTGGATGAAACCCCTTTCCAGGTTTTCCTGGATGTATTCCATCATGGCTTTGGTTTCAGGCAACGATAAAGCGTAAACTCGCTCCCTTGGTGGAATCGTGCCCGGAAGGATGTCAATTGCGCAATCAAAGGGGCAGTGCTCTGGTAAAGTCTCCACCTTCTCTTTGGAGAAGATGTCCCCAAAATCGGCATACTGGGGTGGCAGAGACAGTGAGGTGGTAGCCACAGGTAGAACCAGCCGGGACACTCTTTGGAGACAGGACATGCGGCACTTAGGGCCCTAGGCGGCTATCTGTAAAGTCCCCAATCACTGTGAGGGGAATGCTCCTGAAGCCACGGTAAGCCCAGAACCACTGGGTGTATTGCCTTTTCAAGGATGAGGAAGGTGAGCTCCTCTTCATGAAGGATCCCAGTGCGAAGTTTCACCGGGGCCATCATACGGGTGATCCTTCCGGGCAGGGGGTCTCCACGAATGGATGAGATAGTCAATGGGGGCTCCCTAGGCCGTGTAAGCAGGCCTAGTTGATGGATGAGCTCGGTCATAATAAAGTTTCCGCCAGAACCAGAATCAATCAATGCGAAGGTTGCAAAGTCCCCATGGGCATGACAAATCATCACTGGAACGGCACATAGGGCATCAGGGTTGCTGAAGCCGAGGGTCATCTCCTCACTGACACATAGGCTTTGGCATTTCCCGGTCTGTCGGGGCACTGTGCCTACATGTGACCGTTACCTGCAAAGTACAAGCATAGACCCAAGGTGCACCGGTGCTGACTCTTCGGGAGATTTGGCTGTGGCAGAATTGCATAGGCTCCTTTCCCAGAGGTGACCTGAATTCGGCATAAGATGGAGTCGCCACAGGCCAGGAGAAGGATGGGGCCAGGTGTTGCTGCAGCTGCAAGTCAATGCAGCCAGTGAGGTCAGTTAAGGCCTCCAGGCCCTCAGGCAATTCTCGGGTGGCCAGCTCATCCTTGAATTGGATAGACAGCCCTTTGAAGAAAATACTACGGAGGCTATCCTCGCTCCACCCGAGTTCAGATGCCAAGGTACGAAATTCCATGGCATAGTCCGCCAATGAAAGTGAGCCTTGGCATAGGTGGAGGAGTTAAGAAGCTGAAGTGGACTGTCATCCTGGTTTGTCGAAGACTTGCTTGAATACTTGCACAAAGCGTGGAAGATCCTGAAGCAGGGAGTCGCTCCCAGAAAGGGAGGCCCAGGCCAGAGCTTTGCCATCTAGAAGTGACAGAATGAAAGTTGTTTTGATATTGTCACTGGCAAACTGGGCAGGCTGGTGGGAGAAATGCATAAAACAGTGGTTTAAAAAACCACGGCACTGCCAGGAATCTCCCACATAGCGGGGAGGTGCCAGAAGGTGTAGTGCTGCAGACGGCGAAATAGGAGTTGGAGGAGTCTGGGCATTAGGGCGGTATTCAGGCAGTCCACGGTTATGGAAAGCACATACAGGCATTGTGTTGTTGCTGCAACCTCTGGGCCAGTCCAGGAATAGCCTGCAGGCCAGACAGGTCTGCCAGGTCCATGGCCTCGGCAAACTGTAAGGAAGGTGGACCCTTAAACCGAGACGAGGTTGACACCACCAAGGAGAGGTCTCTGGTGGTCCTCATCGTCAGGATGAGGTTCCGGGAGAGAGAACCCAACAGGACTTTCACCTACACCAGCCCATGTTCCTCGCAAGTTGAGCCCTAGGGTGTCGGGGCCGGGAAGACTTAGGCTCGGGTCTCTCAGATGGCAGGCAGAAGACAAGTTGGATGTACCAAGGGTCGAGGCAGGCAGCAGGCCTCACGAAGTGGAGACCAGGCTGAGGTCTGGGCAGGCAGTGAACAAGCAGAGACGTAGGACCAGGCTGAAGATCAGGGCAAGCTGTGGATGAGCAGAAACCAGGAGACAAGCAGGGTCAGAGCCAGAAGATAAATCCAAGGAAGCAGGAATGCGATGGAGCTGGATGGACGCAGGAGCTGGAACAGGACTAGGGCTGGAGCAGGTGCAGGAGCAGGATCCAGAGCAGGAGAAGCACTGGAACGTGGGATCAGGATGCAAACAACACGCACTAACAAGGAGCTGGACCTGTTGCCGAGGCGAGGAGGAAGTGGCAAGGCAGGGTATTTATACAGTCTTGTCTGATATCATCAACCCAGGCCGCGGGGTCTTTCCAACCATTGGCCTTTTAAATCTAGCCCTGGTGAGCGCACACGCACTTATGGGGCCCAGGGATCACTGTGGCATCAGCAGCGTCAGGAGCACCGCAAGCAAGCCAAAATAGCGGTGAACCACACTGGGACACAGCAGCAGCAGCGGGGACACTGGAGTGGACTTCCTGTCCGCACAGGTGAGGGGACCTGGCCCGACTCCCCGAGGACTGGAACGCCTAACATTCTCAGCTTTGTTCTGAAATGACATGAAAACTTCCATAGCATTTGATGATTCAACTAATGTCATTTGGAAAAGAAAATTCTAGAAAAACAGTACAGAAATTAATTTCAAAAATTTTTTTAGTATTTTATTATGCACTAAAGCTAGCACTGGATAGATAGTTTTATGCATGCTAAAGCTTATACAAAAATAAAGAAAAAATGAAATTTAGTTGGAAAAACAAAAGAGGAGAACATGAATAATGAAGGATTTTTTTTCCTGTACACTCATAACCTATTTTCATATATTTTTTAAAATTATTAAATTTAGATTTGAAAAATTTTAGACAGGATTATAGAAGGAAACTATCATTCATTTTGAAACTGTGCATAGTTGCAAAAATAAAGAAAGAAGTAAGATGAGAAAAATAAAAAAACATGATGAGGTATCCGTACCGGAGAAGGTTTCCATGGTAAAGATTCAGATGGACTGAACCAAATCACAGTGAACCTAGAAGATGTGGTAGACCTGATTGACAAACTGAAGAGTAGTAAATCACCTGGACCAGATGGTATACATCCCAGGGTTCTGAAGGACTAAAAAATGAAATTTCAGACCTATTAGTAAAAATTTGTAATCTATCATTAAAATCATCCATTGTACCTGAAGACTGGAGGGTGGCTAATGTAACCCCAATATTTAAAAAGGGCTCCAGGGGCGATCTGGGAAACTACAGTCAGCCCGACTTCAGTGCCAGGAAAAATAGTGGAAAGTGTCCTAAATATCAAAATCATAGAATATATAGAAAGACATGGTTTAATGGAACAAAGTCAGCATCTCTTTACCCAAGGCAAGTCTTGGCTCACAAATCTGCTTCATTTTTTTGAAGGAGTTAATAAACATGTAGATAAAGGTGAACCGGTAGATGTAGTGTATTTAGATTTTCAGAAGGTGTTTGACAAGGTTCCTCATGAGAAGCTTCTAGGAAAAGTAAAAATAGAAAGACTAGGGGGCACTCCATGAAGTTAGCATGGGGCACATTTAAAACTAATCGGAGAAAGTTCTTTTTCACTCAACGCACAATTAAACTCTGGAATTTGTTGCCAGAGGATGTGGGTTAGTGCAGTTAGTGTAGCTGGGTTTTCAAAAGGATTGGATAAGTTCTTGGAGAAGTCCATTACCTGCTATTAATTAAGTTGACTTAGAAAATAGTCACTGCTATTACTAGCAACGGTAACATGGAATAGACTTAGTTTTTGGGTACTTGCCAGGTTCTTATGGCCTGTATTAGCCACTGTTGGAAATAGGATGCTCTGCTTGATGGTCCCTTGGTCTGACCCAGTATGACATGTTCTTATGTTCTTATGTTCAGGTGGTGGAGAAAATCCCAAAATGTGAAATGCTGAAATAGAGTGACTCATTTTCACGGAAACAACTTATTTATATTTAGTACCAGGGCAAGCACAGAAAACTGTATTCTTCTTGTTTTGATTCCCTTTATTTTTAGTGTTATTTAATTTTTTCAGCTGTTGTATTCTTTTTGATTACTTTAAGCATGCAAAAGCATTTTTCTGAATGTAATGTCCAATGTTTCCATTTTTATGCTCATTAATATACCCTTAGGTGTGTACACAATTCACACACACAGAGAAATGAAATGAATGCATTTCCCTATTATGCAGCTACCCAGAGCCCTCAGGGGGAGATTGGCCCCTGCAGGGTGGCTACACATTGTCATGTAGGGTTACCAAGCAGCTCTATTTAGCACCAAAACATGGGAGGTTCAGGAGGTGGGAGAGAATCAGAGGCACTTAACTGGTTAATGCTGAACTTCATTTCATATCCCTGACTTCACGGAGAGCAGGGGAAATCTTGTGGCTTGCAGAAGATTATTTTACAAAACTCTTCCTTATATAATGAAAATACAATTTCATTTTTCCCCTTCCTGGCCCTCAACCTATGTCGGTCTCATCTCCATCTCCATATGCCACTGGTTTAAGTTGTGCTATCAAAGTACATCCAGTGCCTCACTCAACATCGTTAAAGTTAAAGAAAAATACATCTATATATCTAGTTCTATTTATCTATCTATATCTATCTATCTACATACTGCAGCTATATCTATCTTATCTATATCCGTATATGTACGTATGATGTCAGAATTGTATGTTTGCTACCTCTCTCTTTTTTTAAATATTAGGGGTTCCAGGTGCATATGATGATATGTCTGCGCATGCCAACGCATGATATCACACAGAAGCTACTAAAATTATTTGGTTGGGAAGAGCAGAGATGGAAGTGAAACCCAGGATAAAAGAGAGCCCAGGCCCCACCAGCAGTGGTTCAGGCAAAGAAGTGACTCATGGGGAGCCCAGGCCCCAACAAGCAGAGATGGAAGGAGTGAGAGCCCAGACCAGAAACGGGCCAGGAGCCAGAACTGCAGCCAGAACCCCAGAGTTGCCTGCATGTGCTCACCCATCCCTCATACTGCTTTGTTATGTGGCCCTTCCTCGTCGTCATCGTCATGTATCTGCTGCCCTGATAGCAACCTGCCCCTGCCAGAACTTCCTGAAAGTGAACTTTTCTCTTTCTGCAGTGAGCACTTCACTGGGAACACTGGTTGTTGGGAAACAAAGATAGTGCTGAGCCTCATTGGCTAGGTCTGCACAATATGCTAGGGCATTGGTACCCATATCATTGATGGGCTGTGTGAGATAGCATGTCACAGATATTTGTGCTGGGGTGGTGGGCAGAGAGTCTCTCCTGCCATCTGCTTTAGCTTCTTTGTGGGCAACGCGACTTTGGTGGGGAGGAAGTGGTATCTGACAGGAAGCTGTTCATACTGCTATTCTAGGAGGTGGGTTCATGGGATGAGAGGGAAAGGAGGTGGCCTCAGGAATAATCTTAAGAAATATTTCTTTACAAAGAGAGGATGCATGGAGCAGCCTCCCAGTGCATTTGGTGGAGAAAATAACAGTATTTGAATTCAAGAAAGCGTTGGATAAATATAGGAGATCTCTGAGGGAGTAATGGGAATTGTAAAGCTAAATTGGTTGGGTGGATGGGCAGACTAGGTGAGAATATAAGAATTGCCCTCCTAGATCAGACAAAGAGTCCATGAAGCCCAGCATCCTATCTCCAACAGTGGCCAATCCAAGTCACAAGCAGCTGGCAAGATCCCAAAGAGTAGACAGATAGCATGCTGCTAATGAGTGTCAGAGCAGTGAGCTATGAACCAGAGAGTCCAGCATTCAATCCCACGGTCATTCCTAGTGACCTTGGGCAAGTCACTTTACCCTCCATTTCCTCAGGTACAAACTTAGGGCCTTATTTTCTAAGTGTATCGCACGCGAAATGTCCCTTTTCATGTGCGATACCAAAATGGGGGCGGAGTCGGCCCCGGAAGAGGAGGACTCGGGGCGTCACTGGGGCCGACTCCGCGAAGCCGCCGTGGATGACGAAAAGGTAAGGCCCTTTTCGCATCCTATTTCGCTCCCAATAGCTACACCTCCTATGGTGGCGCTATTGGGTGCGAAACTGGCAGCGATCGCACCGCGACGGTGCGATCGCTGCCGGCTAGTGCAGGCCCGCCCCCATTTCTGCCCCCCCGCCCCTCATTTCCTAAAGTATTGCAGGCCTGCGATACTTTAGAAAATGAGGCCCTTAGATTGTAAGCCCTCTGGGGCTAGGGAAATGCCTTCAGTGCATGAATGTAATCCACTTTAAAGTGCAAAACACAGAATATAAAAATCTAAATAAATAAAGCCCAATGATAAGTAATTTCTTTCCCCAAGTCTATCTGATTAATAACATTTTATGGTCTTCTCCTCCTAGTTCTGCTAATTGCCTTTAGCACATCCTCCAGCAATGAATTACAGAGCTTTATTGTAAGTTAAGTGAAGAAGTATTTTCTTTGATTTGTTTTAAACTTACTACTTACTAAACAACCAGTTCACATTTATCCATTTTATTCCACTCATGATTTTATAGGTCTCTACCCTATCCCCCCTCAACCGTCTCTTCTCCACTAGGCCTCAGGGATACATTGACTATGGTTAGCCTCACTTAGGAGGCCTAGCCCCAGGAATATTTTGTTCTGAGTTGTTGGACGGCATTAGACGTTTTTTGTACTGGGTTTGTCACTAGATCCTGGGATTGTTACTGGGATTGTGGGATGGAGGGAGATTTGCTTGATCAGTGGGGTCATTTAATAATTATCCAATTGTGCACTTATTTACAAAGAGGTAAATTATTTACCAAAAAGAAACAAACAAAATGAAGCAAAATGACCAGGGACGCCCCCCCCACATACACACACTCACACATATGAAACAATCTAAAGCATATTGACCCCCACGAAAATGAAATGAATGAATAAAACAAAATTTCAAGCATGCACATCTCTACAATACTCCCACTGAGTTCTCACTAGGGGCCTGGGCCTGTCCGATGACAAACTCACTCCCTATTCTCTACTAGTTCTGTCCCCTCCCATGCACCCTAGCATCCCTCCAGCTCTGGCAATAACCTTGTCTCACTGTTTCCATACTTGGAAATCATCAGATATCACCCTGACGTCACTTTCCTGCTTTGTGGACATGAAAATATAACTCTCTGTGTATTCCATCCCTTTGGATTTCTGCACTCAGTATACATAACTCTGCTTCCCTTTCAGCACTTCCTATCCATATGTCTGAATTTATTAATACTGGAACGTAGCCATCAAGTGCTTGAGAACGCCTCATGATCTCATAGATCGCTTTCCTGTGGGCTGTCACTTCTTCACCTCTCCCCCTCTGCCACCTCCTCCCACTGTCATTTTGTTTCTTGAACTGCACAGAGTAGCAAAAGTGCTTTGGCTGTTACTTTCTACAAAAAAAGAGATTTATAAAAGATTTTGCCAGAGTCGAGCCTGAGTCTGTTCTCTGGCTTCCCTCTGACTGCTCTGTACCACACCTTCATTTTTTTTCAATTCTGTCAGCAAACAGAGACAGTAATTTCTCTCCTCTCCCCCTCTCCTTATTTCCTTATCTGCTGAGCTCAGCTTGCCTTCTAATGTGGAGATGTAGAGCGCTCTGTGAACATCTGCATAAGCCTAGGGTCTGCCCTGCGTCCTGCTTCCCTTTCACACTCTGCCACTGTATGTCCCTCACTTTATTTCTGATTATTTCATTACACTGACAAAGCATGTTACCTGCCATGGCCTGAAATCCAGAAATCTCTCACTGTCTCCTTGCGACACAGCGTTGCTTCCAGAGCCAGAAGTGACCCTGTCATGCAGTGCGTGTGCCAGGGCGTACACCGCATTGTATACGCTATAGCTGCTCCCAAGGTATTTCCTGTTACAATGCAGTTCTCTGTATGGTGTCGTATTAGTGCTGCAGGATCTTTGGATGCTCTTGGGGCATCGGCTGTCACATAGAATTTCCCACCACACTTCGGGGGTCATATCAGGTGGAAACAAGGTAATATTCACCTCACGGATAAATTTAGAAAAACTTGGAATTTTCTTTTTTGCCACTGTGAATGCCAGGAAGTTGTTTGTTCGCTGCCAGGCTTGGTTCAGCGCCTGGAGGTTTATGAAGTAGGAGTAGTAAATGTCCACTTCAGCTGTGGTGATCCAGACCCTGCCAGGTACAATGATACTGTTTATGAATGTAAATATGTTCCCTACATATTCTGAAGGACAGTAGAGAATGAACACTTTAGTTACCAGCATGCGGTTTATCATTTTAATCATCTGCTCTAGGGTTATGGCCTTGTTGTGACTGAAGGTTTCTGTGACTGCAACGCAGCCTCCATTCTGCTCAATCCCTTCTTTTAGGATCTGGACAGCCCTCGTGCTGCTTTCATCATCAGATGCCATGATACTAACCCAGGTCCAGTCCAAATGTTTCAGTAGCTTGAGTATCCCAGCGCAGAGGGACAATTCGCTGGGAACGGTGCGGTAGAAATAAGGGAACATAACAGTGTCACTCATAAGAAGATTCTGGGAGGCGTAGCTGATCTGTTGAAATAAACGTATTGAATTCCTCACAGTTTTTGTCATTGTGAGATTATGTTTTCATTCACATATTACGTATTCAAAACATAATTATACCTGGAAAAGTAAAAGACTGAAAGTGGGAGATAAAGTCAACTTGCACGCAGCGGCAGGGCAGCTATGCTGAGCTCTGAGTGAGAGGTGGCATCGTACACCAGTGTGGAACAGCCACTCAGGTTAGGTGAGGGAGGTGCATGCAAAGACAATGTGCTTTCTTTTATTTCTCAGTTTATTTCCTCATTCATGTTGGTTGTTTGATATCTTTTTATTTGTATTAATTTCCTTTCATTTCTCATGTAGAGACCCCAGGTCTCCACTATCCAGTTGGTCCCTAGCTTAAGGATTTTAGTAAGGGAGAGTAGTTTGGAGACGATCCCTGCAGGCACCTTCACAGAGCTTTGCCTGGATTAGTCAGCAGGATGTGTATGAGGAGCAGTGGTGTTTGCAGTAGGTTTGGATTTGGTGTTGAGCTGCTGCAGTTTTGGAGTTCTCCCTGGTTTGGGGTCCCAGGGCCTGATGCAGGGGAAGTGGCTTTTGTTTCTGCATTTTGCAGTGCTGAGTTGGAGAAGTAGTATGGTGGCTGATCTCTGTTTTAGGTTTCACAGCCAGATTCAAGGGATGAGGCTCTGCCCTGTGCCAGCGCCCCACAATATGGAAGGGATTGTCCTGGAGGAGGGAAGGAGATTTTGAGAGAAGTTTTGAGAAGAGCTGTTTTGTTTCTCGCTAGGATTTTGCTTTTTGGGACCCTGTGCCTGCCTACGGAGGAATATTTTCCCCTATCTTGGGAGGTCAGGAAGGTGCTTCCCTCACCCAACTAAGAATGGACAGCAGTGACCTGACAGATTACTGACAGGGAAGAGGAAAGGAGCATTTTTGCAGTGCTTTGTTCTTGTTATTTTGGATTTCTGGCATCAGTTCCTGCCCACTGAGAATGAAAGAGATCATTTTGAATTCTGTTCACATTTCAGGACGTTCTGACCCACAAGTCCAGCTGGTTACCATCCGAGAAAGAGACAGGAGATCCCAGCCCCATTAGGAGTCCCTTCTCCCTCGACCAGGAGTGCTGGGTCTTTCCTGGTAATTGCAGAGGTACCGAAATTCTCCGGTGCCTGGGGATCAATGCATTTGTGCACCTCCTCCCCCCGCACCCCCATCCTCTTATAGTAACGCTTAAGGTCACAGAAAGTCAGTGGCGTCTCTAGGCAGAATTGGGGGGAGAGCAATGGGGATCAAGGTGAGTATGAAGGGGGGGCGAACCAAAGTGACATTTCCACACATGACACCGAGCTCCACAGCGTGGCCGCTGCCTTTAAATTGGCTATAAAAAAACAAACAATAAGGAAACATTGTCAGGGCCTGCTGCACAATTTAAAAAACGCTGTCCAGTTTCAACCTTCTAATAAAACTGCTATTATAATTATTTGATTGCCTCGTTCAACCAATTCTACATGAACATGAGGGTGAAGTCTGGAATCTGTGCAGGAAGGGACAGACTCTAAATGTAAATCCTGCACCTCCAGGTCTGTAACATCGGGCACATTCACAGAAATTCCCCCAGCAATGAAGCATGACTGCTTCCCCATTATTCATGCATTCTCCCTTATTCTTCGGAAGCCCATTTGATCCACAAATCTATTTTGAAGAATTGGCATGTTTTACAGATGCATCGTATTTTTCAGTCACCTCCAGGAATCACATTTTCTCGAGCCACCAATTTGAGAAACATCTTGGGTCATTCTGGTTTTTCGGGTTCTTCCTCTGCAGATGAAATGATTGTGGGATCCCATCAGCCCTGCAATAATTGTTCAGTATGTTCAGTCTCTATGTCTGTCACAAGTTCGATCATCTTAAGTGCGGGTTATGAGACCTACCTGAAATGCATTACTTCTTGTATATCGACAATGGTAATCTACATGATTAGATGCCCTTGTGATCTCTTATACATTGGAAAGACCACGCGTCTTTTAAAGACCCGTATGATTGAACATCGATCTAATATTAAACATGCTCGGGTGGACGAACCTTTAGTGTCACATTGTATACAGTTTGGGCATCGGTTTGAAGACCTTTCTTTTTGTGCCATTGATCATATAAGAACATAAGAACATAAGAAAATGCCATACTGGGTCAGACCAAGGGTCCATCAAGCCCAGCATCCTGTTTCCAACAGTGGCCAATCCAAGCCATAAGAACCTGGCAAGTACCCAAAAACTAAGCCTATTCCATGTTACCATTGCTAATGGCAGTGGCTATTCTCTAGGTGAACTTAATAGCAGGTAATGGACTTCTCCTCCAAGAACTTATCCAATCCTTTTTTAAACACAGCTATACTAACCGCACTATATATATATATATACCACTATATATATATATATACCAGAACATTGGCAAGGGGGCAACCGGGAACTACTGCTGTTAAAATCTGAACAACGTGGGGAGTCCAAGATGGCCGCCGAGTGAATAGGCTGTGTAGGACGCTCGCTCCGATTTTCTTTCTTAAAAATCAGCTGCTTTAAAATAATGCCGCATTCGAAACGGAAGGCCAAGCTTCGGGAGGCGATAGTTACAACTTCATCGCCGAACCCAGAAGCGGGCCAACCACGGATCGAGACTTTCTTCACCGCTGAGGGCAACAGGAAAAACGCCGGTGGAAGCAGCCGCTACGAGCCTTGATTTGGGGCGGATATCAGACTCGTTGGCTGAAGAGGTTACCCTTAGCCCCGGCGCTCCGAATACCCCCCCCACCCCGGTACCGTCAGAAGCTGTGCTTGCAGGGGTGAGTACACCTATGTTTCAAATGATGCCTGGAACTTTTGAAAATAAAATAACTATGCAAGGTGACTTACCCCAAGCCAGCAAAACTGACGAGGAAAACGCTATCAGGGGGATAGTGAGTGGGGGAGCCACAGGAGGGGGAGAAAACGCCCAGAGGCCTCTTTTGGGAATATACACTCCTGCAGTGTTGCCAAAGACTATAACGCTGGATTCTCTGTGGCATGCGATAAAGGGCTTGGAGAAAGCTGTAATTGATTTGACAAACATTACTCTTCAGGCTAACACCAAGATCTTAAAAATGGAGAAAAGCTTAGTGGAACATACGGACACTCTGCAAGCAATGGATCAACGTATGGGAAAAATGGAAAAGTCACAATTTGAGATCATGAGAGTGGAAAACATAAACGTGAAGAAGTTGGAAAATTTGGAAAACCAAACTAAATATTTAAACCTTCGGGTTTTAAATTTCCCATACATAAAAGAAATATCAGCTTATGACATGATTAAGGAATATATGATAAAGATATTGAAGATCCCTACTGATGGAATACCTGAACTTGCAAAGGTATATTATATACCATCAAAGGAAGAAAAGGAGAAAGGGAAAGAAACAAATCAAGAAGAAAATGAACTGAATTTGACCCAGATATTGGAAATGTCATTTGAAACAGAAATTAAAAATAGAATGACGTTATTTCTCCAATGTACCTTTCCCTCAGATAGAGATCTCATATTGAAAAGATATATGAGAAACAGAGAGGAAGTATTCCACGGGAGCAAAATCTGGATATATCCGGACATATCACGTGTTACCCAAGAGAGACGTAAAAAATTTTTGGCTCTTAGGCCTGATGTTGTAGCTAAGGGATCCAGTTTCAGTCTGAGGTATCCCAGCAAGTGTGTAATTAAACACTTGAACATGAAATACATTTTCTTTGAACCGGCCCAGTTACAGAGGTTCCTAGAGCCTAGTAACCCCCAGAGCCTGTAGCTTTCGAAGATATTTGTAATTCCTGTAACGTTCACACGACGGTTAATATGTTATAAAATGTTTAAAAGTTTCTTCTAAACCGCCATGTTAAATTGACTCCCCTACATTTCTTGGAATAGTAGACAAAAACTAGATGTATGACCGAGTAAGAAATGAAAAGTCTGTTTGTTATAAAAATATATGATGGATGTATCTACGCAATGTATATATATTTACTGGAAGTGAATATTGAAAATTAATAAATATTAAATTAAAAAAAAAAAAAAAAAAATCTGAACAACGTGGATTTATAGACTAAAAACTATCATCCCGAATGGGCTCAACACTGAGTTGGACTTACATGTATTTTTGGGATAATTGTTTTTTCTTTTTGGTTGACGGTTTTATGGATCCTCTTTTCTTTTCTCTTCTTTTTTCAAAATGTCATTCTTGATAACAGCGCTAAGGAAGCTGGTTCATCATATATGTTTGCATTTCAGTGACGTCAAAGATTTACACCATTTGAGACTTGGATATTTAATGAGACGCGGACGTCGGCTTCATTTCCTCTGTTCCTGTGAAGAGACGGTTGAGACGCCGAGTCCATTTTGAGATTTTAGCCTTGGTAGTGAGATAAGTACTTTTTGCTTTCACTATTAATTATTACTACATAGAAAGTATGTTTTTGATATTATTTTTAGGCAAAGACTCTTTCGATAATGATTTTCGCATGCCCCTGATGAAGCATTATTGTGAAACACCGGCCATGTAGGCCAGTTTTATAGTATATGTTGCGCATCTCACTCACGCCCGATCCGCACCCGGGTCCGCTTACCCTTCCTCCATGCCAGCCAATTCCGGTTTGGCCTCCCTCGCATCTGCCGCCAGCGCCACTTGGCCACGGCGTTCCGTGGCAGCATTCTCCGACGCTTCACCTCCCAGCCCCAGCCAGGCCTCACGGAGGGGCTCAGCGTCCTCCGTGGCGTCGGCCCCGTTCCTAGGCACTCGTGTGCAGACTAACCAGCCTCTTAAAGGGCCAAGGGTGGGTCCCAGCTCTGCGGCACACCCAGATTGATCCCTGTACAAAGGGAAGTTCCTCACATCACTTCCTTGCCTTGGCAATTGGGTCGATCACCTAGTGATAGTAAGTTTGCCTTCCTGCGTTCCAGTGTCCTTGCTCCTGTGTCTTGTTCCAGTGACTTTTTCCAGTGTCTCATTCCAGCCTCCTGTTCCAGCGTCCTCCTGTTCCAGTATCTTCCTGTTCCTTCATCTCCCCAGGTAGTACCATTCGGACTGTCTTCTCGGTACTGACCTCTGCCTGTTCCTTGATTACGTTTGATCACCGCCTGGATTTGACCTTTGCCTGTTTCTTCGATCACGTCTGACTGTCGCCTGGAACTGACCTCTGCCTGTGCACTGACCACATCTGCAAGCTGCCTGGAACCAACCTCTGCCTGACTACTGACCACGTCTGAATGCCGCCTGGAACTTGACCTTTGCCTGATCTGACTATCCACGGACTGAGCACTGGTACTGACACCTGCTTTGGCTGACTAAGCTATCCTTGACTCTGCCCTTGATCCTCGCTCTACATTCAGAGACTCTGTTCTGGCCTTCTCTGGCTCCCAGACTATCGAACCTGAACATCGACTGTGCACCCTTGTTCGTGGTGTGCACACCCTTGAACTTTATCTCGGAGATCCTGCGAGGCCCACCTAAGACCAGGCGGCCTAGGTAACCAAGGGCTCAACCTGAGGGAACGCCGGGTTGCTAGTGGTGAAGCTCCAGTTAGCCTCTGTCTCCTCCTATGCTCCGCCTCTTGGTGGCAGGCGCTCTCTGGGTCTGACCAGGGAGCCTACCAATCCTGCACCAGGCCAAGGGTCCACCTCCTAGCGCAACAGTATACATTAAAAGAGACTGCTGTTCACATATATTCTGTGGGTCGGTGATAAAGATATAGGGGAAGATTTTAAAAGCCCTTCTCGCGTAAATCCAGTTGGATTTAAGCGTGCAGGGGGGTTATGTGCGCCGAGCCTATTTTGCATAGGCCTGGCGACGCTCGCATGTACCGGGGCTTGAAAAAAGGGGTGGGGCGTGGCCAGAGGCCTTCGTATAGCCGCTAGGCCGGGGGATCGCGCGCTGGCACGCTCAACCTATGCCTGTCCAGAGGCAGGCGTAACTTATAAAACAAAGGTTGGGGGGGGGGGTTTAGGTAGAGCTGGGGGGTGGGTTAGGTAGGGAAAGGGAGAGGAAGGTGGGGAGGGAACGTGGAAAGCCATCGGGGCTCCCCTAGGGCTCAGCGTGCGCAAGGTGCACTAGTGTGCAGCCCCTCATGCGAGCGCCAACCCCGGATTTTCTAACATGTGCCGGGTTGTGCGCACAAATCTACACCCGTGCGTAGGTATTAAAATCTGGCCCATAGTTTTTACAAAAATGAACAAAAAGAAACAAAAAGACAAAAAGAGATAATACATCAGTTACATAAAGATTTTTTGGATGAGATTAATAAAAATAATTTTTTTGTGAAGGTGAATGATTAGAAGACCGGTTGGTTCTAATGAAACTTACAACATCAGGCTTGCTGACACCTTCACCTAGGCTTTTGCAAAAATACTCTGTGTGGTTCCCATGATTTTGCTAAAGTTTACTAGAGTGGGTAACTATTTGGACTCTCCTTGAATTTCAAGTTGTGTATCGGTAATTGAAATCTCCCATTATTACTACACTGCCAAATTGGTTAGTTTCCCTGATTTCTCTTAGCATTTCATCATCATCTGACCATTTTGTCCAGGTGGATGGTAGTATACCCCTATCACTATACTTTTATTCAACACACATGGGATTTCTACCCATATAGATTCTACTGAGCATTTAGTCTCTTGAATGATCTTTATCCTGTTTTACACAATACCCTCCTGGACATAAAGTGCCACCCCCCACCAAGTTGCTCCTCTCTATCATTGCAATGTAATTTGTAGTCTGATATAGCACTGTCCCATTGGTTATCTTCCTTACACCAGGTCTCTGAGATGCCAATTATGTCTGCCTCATCATTTACTGCAATACACTCTAGCTCTCCCATCTTACTTCTTAGACTTCTGGCATTGGCATACAAACATTTCAAAGTGTGTTTTTTGTTTGTATTAACATTCTGCTTTTCAGTTGACAGCAATAAATTGGAATCTTTTAGCTCAGGTGAGTTTTTAATTACAGGCACTTGGACTACTTTTCTTATTATTGGATCTTCACTGTTGGGATGCCCTAACTGTAATGCGTCATTAATATCCTTCAAGGATACATTCCTCCAAACCATGCACTGTTGAGTGACTCAGCTTTCCCCCTTGTTCTAGTTTAAAAGCTGCTCTATCTCCTTTTTAAAAGTTAGTGCCAGCAGTCTGGTTCCACTCTGGTTAAGGTGGAGCCCATCCTTAAAAGTCTCCCCCTTCCCTACAAAACTGAATCCCTCTTATATATAGAAACATAGAAATGACGGCAGAAGACCAAATGGCCCATCCAGTCTGCCCAGCAAGCTTTCACACTTTTTTTTTTCTCATATTTATCTGTTACTCTTGGCCCCCATCAGCAACCCCCTGGTTCCAGTTTCCCTCCACCCCCGCCATCGATGTAGAGAGCAGCACTGGAGTTGCATCTAGGTGAAGCATCCAGCTCAATTGGTCAGGGGTAGCAACTGCTGCAATAAGCAAGTTATTCCCACGCTTGTTTGTTTACCCAGCCTGTGCCATTCAGTCCTTGTTAGTTGTTGTCTGAATATAATTATAATTCTTCTTTTCTTTATTCCCCCTGCTGTTGAAGCAGTGCATTGAGCTGGATATTCCCAGTGAAGTATCAGGCTTAAGTGCTGGATATGTATTCCCAGTGAAGTATCAGGCTTAATTGATTCAGGGTAGTAACTGCCGTAACAAGCAAGCTACTCCCATAATTATTTGTTTACCCAGACTATGTAATTCATTCCTTGTTGGTTGTTGCCTGAATAAAAATCCTCTTTTCCTCTTTCCCCCCTGCCGTTGAAGCAGAGAGCTATGCTGGATATGCACTTAAGGTGAAGTATCAGTCTTTCCCCCCTGCCGTTGAAGCAGAGAGCTATGCTGGATATGCATTGAAGTGAAGTATCAGACTTATTTGATTTGGGGTAGTAACCCCCGCAACAAGCAAGCTACTCCCTGGTTTTTTGTGAATGCATATCCTTTTTTTCCACATTTCCTCTTGCCGTTGAAGCATAGAGCAATGCTGGAGTTGCATTGACAGTAAGTATGTTTATTGAATAAAGGTATTAATCTCCAGGTAGTAGCTGTAATTCCCGCAAACTACCCCCATGCCTCTTCTCTTCATTCACATTCTATTATGATATTGACTCCTAAAAAGGAGGAGTTAGCGATCTTGTATTGTCTCAGATATCGTCTTGCTAAGGAGTAGCAATCTGTAATGAATCTGAGATAGTAGTAGGTGAATCCCTGGGCCGGTGGCAGATGACCACGCCCCCGGGAGGATACCCCGAGAGGGACCACCGACTAGGCTTGAGTATGGAGACAGACACACATTAGTTCTTTTATTAAACAGGTTTTGGAAACCACCAGAGGTGGCAGTAGTGAGCTGATATGCCCGGCAGGGCTGTAGTCCCGCAGGTACTGGAATCGCGATCCAGGATGGCTAAGCTGTTGAGAAACTGTAGAAAGTGAGTAGGTAGAGTAGACAAGGTTCATGAACAGAACTAGATGACAAAACTCACATAAGGTCTCAAGAAGGCTCAGAAGCTGGAAAGGTTTAGGCCCTCGAGGAGTGAGTACCTGGTTCCAGGGAAAGCTCTGAGAGAGCGATGGTAACTCACAATTGTTTGTAGTAGCGATATCTTCCAGGCAGTAGAGAATCTTCAGAGTGTCCAGGAACCTGGGCCCTCGAGGAGCGAGTACCGGTTCCTATCTGTAATCTGAAAGTAAAGAAAAGAGCTAGGCCCCCAAGGAGTGGGTACCTCAGTTAAGTCCGAGGAGGCAGAGTAGCTTGGAGGAATCCTAACCGGATCTGAATCCTCTCCTTGCTAACTCAGTTAGATAGTGAATTTAGAAACCTTTAAATATTGGAAGCAGATGACTTCATCTCAGAGGATGCCCATGAGGTTAGCACCCTTGCTGGTACTTCAATCAGAGCGCGCACTAGGTCATCAGTCAAACATGGTGGATCTGCAACGTCGAGCCGGTCCGGGGACGCCGGAGAGAGATCGCATGGAGACGCCGCGGCAGCTAACCATCCATCAGACCCGGAGGGAGTCACCACAGAGGTAAAGAGAGCGGAGTGAGGGCGTCGAGCAGCGACGGTCGCAACAGTACCCCTTTGACTTCTCTGTTTATGCTTCCTTTTCTGCATCCTCTGGTGTACGTTCTCTCAGACTTTGTGATAGTCCACCAAACTCTACTTTTCCTAGTCTTATCGGTTGACCTAAAGGCTTTCTCATGGTTGTCAACTCCATTCTTTCTACTACTCCACCATATGGATCCTGCCTATTCAGGCTGCTGTAGTTTCATGAAGCCTCCTGCTTCATCACAGTATGTAAAATTTTGTGGCCCAAAGAAAATTCCAGTGGGGATGTGGCTGAGCCCATTCCACTGTAGCCAGAAATGAGGTCCAGCAGGTCTGTGTCAGAATCTATCTCACTGTGGCCAATGAGAGGTAAAGGATCTGAGTCTATGTGTGTGTGAGAGATAGAGAGTGAGAGCCAATGTGCATGTGTGAGTATTGTGTGAAAGCCTGTATGCGTGAGAGGGCAGGTGTGTATGAGAGCATGTTTGTGTGTGTATGTGCAAGTATGTGTGAAAGTATGGGTGTGTGTATGAAAGAGGGAATGTCTGTGTGTTTGTGTATGTATGTGAAAGAGTGATAACCGATGTGAGAGCGTATATACATAAATACTGCATGTGTGTCTGAGAGAGAGCATGTGTGCATGAGTGTGTATGTGAGAGATGCAGGGTGTATGTGTGTGAGTGAAAGAGACAGCATGCATGTTTTATATGTGAGGAAGAGAGAAATATCTCTCTCACAAACACACACATACACCGTGTATATCTCACATATACACATACAAGCACCCAGGCTCACATACACATATACACAAAATGTGTGTGTGAGAAAGAGAGGTTGTGTGTGTATGAGAGAGAACCTGTATATGTGAGAGAGAGGGAGAATGTATGATAGCATGGCCATGTTTATGAGGAGGTGTGTGAAAATTGAACATATTGGGTGTTTGGGTAAGTGTGTAAGATAGAAGTGGTGTGTAAGAACCTGTTTGTGTGTGTGTGTGTGTGTGTGTGTATAAGATAGAAGGGGCATGTGACAATCTGTGTGTGTGTGTCTGTGTGTACATGTTGAAAGAGACAGCCTGTGTATGTGTGTGCATGTATGAAGGAGAAAGAACCTGTGTAAGTGAGAGAAAGTGAATATATGTGAGAGCACGGGCATTAATATGAGAGAGACAGTGTGTGAGAGAATAAATGTGTAAGTGTGTATGTTTGTTATAGAGAGAGAGAGAAGATAAAGATTTATGACCTAACTTCCTCCAATCCACGACAGTCTCAGGGTGACTGGAAATCAAAAGATCCCAAGTAGGGAACGCATGAGATTTTTAAATCCTTATTAGTTTTAATTTTTAGATGTTATTTGATATTTCTGCTGTTTTGAAATTGTTGTGGTTTGTTTGAGAAATTTATAATGCTGTTTAACTTACGATTCTGGAAGGTGGATCCCTTGTCAGAGATGGAGTTGGCACCACCTGTGGAGGAACCCCACACAGGTCCCCACTGTCGGAAGGCGAGGCTGGGATGAAGCAGAGACCCTGCAGGAGCTTCACCACTACCAGCGCACGTTCCCCTTGGGTTGAGCCCTTGGGTGCTAGGGCCGGCTGGACTTACGTGGGTTCTCTGAGTGCGGGTGAAGAGCTGGAAGGAATACCCCGATCTGGGACCAGAAGTGGGCGGCAGTCTTTGTATTTGAGTTCCAGGCGAAAGGTCAGGGCAGGCGGCGATACTCAGAGTTGGTTCCAGGTGGAAGGTCGGGTCAAGCAGCAATCTTCGTAGTCGAGTTTCAGGCGAAGGGTCAGAAGCCAGAAGAGTCAAAGAATGTGCGGAATCCAGGAGCAAACCTCCGAGGAGAAACAGGAAACACAGACCAAGATCCAAGAAACCAGAGGCAGACCTTACCTTAAATGGAACAAAGCCAGACGGAGGGAGGGACCGCAACAATTTCCTGTCGTGGTCCCTTTAAATGTAGAGGAAAGCCGTGAGTGCGGCTCTAGGGAGGCCCGGCGAGGAAGGAGCCAGCACAGGAAGGGCAGGCAGGCCAGATACGCGGCCTGGCCCTATGGCGGCCAGAACGGCTGATAGGAGCGACGCTGGGGACGGCAGACCGTCGCAACCAGCACACCAGGAGCGGCAGGCCCGTGCCAGTAAATGGCAGGCACCGGTTGTCAGGCACCGCAGCCGGCGGCCATAATATTAACGTTATACATTTATAACATTTTGAATGTTTTATGCATCAGGAGGTCCATATTTAAAATCCATTTAGATAGATAACTGAGAAGTTATCCTTCTAAATGGCACATGTGGCATATTCAGCCTCTTATCCGGCTAAAATATAGACAGGTGGATAAAATGATATCCGGCTATAATTTAGCCAGATAAAAAAGGATGTTTCGGGGATGTTCCAGGGAGGGCCTGAGATATCCAGCTAACCTAGCTGAATATCGTATGTATTCGGCTAGGTTAGCCAGATAACTGCAGACCTGCTTCTGAGCAAGTGTAAAGTTATCCGGCCTTGTGTGGCTGGATAATGTGCTACTTAACTGGATAGCTTGAAAGTTTACACTTCCAACCCTGCCTCTGTCAGAGCAGCACTAGAGGCACCAGGATCGAGGCAGAGGGTCCCTCACTCCCAGCTCAATTAGAAAAGGTATCGGGGGATTAGGAGGGGCAGGGGGAGGGGGAGGCAGGCACAAGAATTCTGCTTTGTGTGTGGGGGTGGGGGTGGGGGGGAAGAAGGTCGGAATGCAGTCCAATCTCTAACCTAACCGATAATTGGGACCGGGGACCAGGACCGGCATATAATGGTGGCAATTTCAGAAATCTGTAAAAAGATTTGGGGGGGTTTAGGAAATTATGGCCTGACAGCACCTTGCTATCAGGCTTTGGGGGAAGGGAGGAGAATCCCCTCTCAGTCTGTATTTTGTTAGGGCATTATAGTGCTATTAGCTGGGTCCTGACACTGGAACCTCGGCCTGGACCAAGGCCAGATGCCGCAACCCAACCCAGGGGCCGGGTCCCAAGACCAGGGACTTGGCCTAGGCTAGGGCCTGGACCTAGACTCGATGCCATGGCTTGACCCGAAGACCAGGACCCAACACTGGGGCTTCAATCTAGGGAAAGGCCCAGGCCTTTAACCTCTTGGCTCTCTTCGTTTTTTGGCATTTGCAAGCCAAATGACACCATCCGCTGGGGGTCACACCAGAGTTAATTAACCAAGAAGAGGCTCCAAGGCCTGGGCTCCAATGTCTGGGCCTGACCATGTGATGAGGCACAGGAAACCGGAACCGATCTCCATGCTGGGGCCCCAGCATTAGACCTGGGTCCGGGACTAGCTCCAGGTCAGGTCATGGCATTGTGCTTGAGTCTGGGCCGAGGCCCCGGCATCAGGACATGGCCTCTGAGTCGGGTCACAGCATTGGGCCTAGACCCCAGCATCGGGACCCAGCTTTTGTCAGATACCCGACATATAAGGGATGTTTTTGTTTTTTTTGTTTAATTTTCAGGGGTCTTGGTCGAGGCCCTGGCATCAGCCCGTGATTCTGCCAAGACCTTGGCATTGCATTTGAACTAGGGCCACATCCCCTGCTTTGGGCCTCGGCCTATGCCTTAGTTGAGGCCCCGACTGGGCCTAGACCCAGGCCTGAATAATTAGTTTAAAACGAAATGAACACATAAGATTTGTTTCATTTGGGGGCCCCTAATTTGGTTCAGGACCCCCTGAATGAAATGAATTAACCTTATTCGTTGCATTTTGTAGTTTCATTTTAAACAAATGCACATCCCTATTGCATACAGGGTCCCTGGGAGTTTTTCTTGTACTGTCTTATAGTTAAATTGTCAGATACAGTTAATGGCAGACCAGTATGTATTATAGTCTAGGGGTTTAGCCTATTTCTTGGTTATTTAGCCAAAATGTGAAATTTGTGTTAGAGATTAGTTGCATCAGTACTGCTGGGGCTGTCTGATCCAGCAATACATGTTTGAAAGAAAATGAAAAAAACATGCCTTTTTATTCTGTCAAATACGTTTTTCCATATTTCTAAGGCCAGCACTGGAGTGTGTGTGTGTGGGGGGGATTGTACAGAGCTCAGGGGGAGTGATAAAGTGTTCCCACTACTGCGAATCCACATCAGTCTGAGGGGGAAGGAAGGGGGGTTCAACCTTCTCTCCCCTCCTCTCAGTCCGACTTCCTTACCCTTTGCCGTGAGGAGCACCAGGAACGATTCTCACACAGGGCTCAGTTTCCTCCAGAGCCAGTCCTGGTGGACGGGGCCATGAGCCTTTAAATATAAAGATGCGTTTTAGGCAAATTTTACTTAAGTTCCAGTTGAGCAGGAGCTTCTGCTTCAAACTGTCTGAAACCTGTCACTGGTTTTGTTTGTATTCAGTATGGCATAAAAGATTTGGGAAAATGCTGGAGCCTATTCCCTTCTCTCACTCCTTGTGCCCTGAAACAGAATTTCTCAAAACATGGAGCAGGGCTGCCAAGGTTTTGCATGTCAGCTTCTTGGGACCTATTGATATTGTGAGATATGTTTTAGAGTTTTATTTGCATAGCATGGGAGATTTCTTGATGGACCTATGATTATACTGTGGATTAGGGAGCATTACGTGGTTTTTCTTTCTGCCCATTCTGCTCATTATGAAGGCAACGTTTAATCCGGCGCATAGGCGCACATGTGTGAGCGTTCATTGGCTCAGGGACGTGGCTATTTTATAACATACTTGCATACATACACGCATATTATAAAACAGCCTGGCCGCACGCTCAAGTTCACACAATTTTAGGTGGGCGCGTGCCTGGGCAGGCAAAAGCCGCTTCTACCACTTGAAGGGAAATTTTAAATGGGAAGCACAGTGACGCATTTCCCACTTTTACCAGTTAGTTCCCAGTTCACCCAGTTAAGAGAGAGGCCCTCCGGTCCCCCCTGGTTTGATAGTCTGTACACCCCCCAGTTACCCCAGACCCTTTAAACCTCTCCAAAATGCCTCGGTTTTTTTGGGGTTTTTTTTTTTGCCACACGTCATCCATAGCAGAAGTAAGGTTACGGGGCAGGGAGCCTTGGTGTGCACCGGATTGCGTAAATATTTATATGCAAATTTCTGGTTAAAGTCGCAAAACGTCCATGTACCACTCACGTCCCACCCAGATCATGTCCACACCCCAACCCTTTCTGAGAATTTCCGACATTTATGTGCGTATCCGGCAGCTTTTAAAATCCACTCAGCGTGCATGCGCCCGACATATTCGCACTTCCCCTAATTTCGGTGCACATCAGGCTTTTAACATTCACCTTTATAACAGCACATTCATGATTTAACCCTAGGACCTTTTGAAAAAATCATCCTGTCAGCGTCACCACACTTGTTAAGCAGGGGATGGTTCTTTTGTTCTTGCTTTAACTTTAGGTGTAATATTTTCTGCATGGAGGTCACCTACATGGAGCAGCAGTTACTTCCCTAAGCAGCTGGGCAGACTGGATGGACCATTCAGATCTGTCTGCCATCATTTATAGGTTACTACAATGGCAACAACACAAAATAAACAAAATGAAACACATTCTATGTTGATTGTGCTCTTCCATTTCATCGCCAATAAAATAAAAGAATGCAAAAAAATTAGGTAGCATTTTTCATTTTCTTTTCCAGTGACTGCTCCTCCCCATCCTCTGTTCCTTTTAGCTGCAGATCTTCAAATACGATGAGTTCTCTCTGACTTTCAGGCCGATGCAATAAAACGCGCAATTTTGTATTCAAATTAGGACTCGCGCCCTAGCACCTCCTTATTAGAGGCCGTTTTCAAACCCGCCGAACGGAGGGCAGATTTGTTTGTATTTTTGGTGCTTTCAAGTTAATAATAGTGCATCTAAAAAGCTCGGCCGTTCTGTATCACCTGTTTGGAAGCTAAACAGGAAGAGATCTTTAGGGAAGAGGTTTAACTTTCTATAACTTTCTATACAGACTCCCAAGCTAGGACATCGGGAGCTGAAGACACAATTCCTGCTTCCCCAGCAGCATTTCTGCATCTGTCATCTCCAGTTTGGGGGCAGGAAGGCTTTCTTTATTTGTTTAGCTGTTACATAAAACTGGAAGTGACTGAAGCTGCCTCCTCTGTCAGTAAAGACCGAGTTAAGCTCTCTGTTTAATCTGAGCATAGGAAACAGATTTTTTGTATTTTATTTAGTTCTTTATAAAAAAATCTTCATGTTTTTCTAGGGAATTAAACATAAAAATATAGTTAATCCTGGGTGAGATGTTCATTGTAATTGCTGCTGTTCCATCCAGCAAAAAGATAAGTAAAGGGAGTCATAATCTGAGATCCGATGTAATCGTGGAGAGCAGAAGGTGCCAGTGGCAATTACAGGAGAATAAGTTATTCAGTTTAATAGGGATATATTCTCTCACATATTTTCAGCACAGGAAAAGACAGGGCTCTTCTCACTTTGCCCTACTTTCATCAGTCAAATTCTTCTTTAACTAAAAGGAATCTGATAACTGTGATGGAATATTAATATATTTTTACTTTATTAGTTTATTATTAAAATGTGTTTATATTTGGCCTCTTCTACCATTTAAGTACCTGAATACATTTTCAGTAACTGTGCATCCCATATATCTGATTGTGACTGTAAAACTGTATTTCTGTCAGAACGTTTTATTTTGATTTACAAAAATTGCTAATGGTTAGAGAATGCTCGACAGAAATGTGAGAATTGTGCATCCTCCCCCTAGACCACGATCTCTACCTCTCCTCGAGAAATCTTGCCTTGTGGCTGTTGCCCTGCACACCTTCTACTTATTCCACCACACGTCAGTAACACGGGAGCCCTCAGCAAGGTTTATGAAAACGTAGGTGTGCCACAGTGCCAGTTTTTACTGACTCTTTCATGGTCACATTTTATCATTGCCTTTCTGTGCACATCTGGACTTACTACCCTTCTTTTATTCCATGCACTGTGTCACGTTTCAGTGATTGTGCACAGCAAGCTGGATTCATTTCCATGGAGGATGACGTTGAGGAGGGGAGGATTATGCAGCAGGTTGTAAAGTTAAATTGAGAAGAACACCCCTGACCTGTACGTAGTGGTACGTCCTCAACACATGGGACAGCTGACTTGATTCCTCAGCGGGAAGGCCTTCAATTATTGCAGCCAGGGTGCCAGATGTTCGGCAGCTGTAGTTAGGGATCCAGAACCTCCTTCCTGAAAATATTTTCACGGCAGCTATAAGCGTATGAACCAGACTGTTGTAAGAATCCATAATGTGGAACCCCAGTGTCAGGTTGGGGAGGAGCTCTGAGTTCTCATTAATCTCCTCCACTGCAAAAACCAAGGCCAGGAAGTTGTAGTAATTTTTTGTGGTTAATCTGTAAGAATATTAAGGGGATAATATTCAATGGTGTGCATAAGTCAGCACATACACACACAAGTGGGTACATCTAAAGTTAAAGTTGTATTTTGCAAACGGTATGGTGGAGAATGTAGACTTTATCAAATATCCCGTATCTCCACCCAGAAGGCATGCAAGTCAGAGTTCAAGGTGATGCATAAAGGGAAAAATAGCCCATGCTATAGTTACACAATAAGAACATAAGAAAATGCCATACTGGGTCAGACCATGGGTCCATCAAGCCCAGCATCCTGTTTCCAACAGTGGCCAATCCAGGCCATAAGAACCTGGCATGTTAGGTTCCATATTAGAGGCTACCACCCAAGAAAGAGATCTAGGTGTCATAGTGGGTAACACATTGAAATCGTCAGTTCAGTGTGCTGCGGCAGTCAAAAAAGCAAACAGAATGTTGGGAATTATTAGAAAGGGAATGGTGAATAACACACAAAAATGTCCTAATGCCTCTGTATCGCTCCATGGTGAGATCACACCTTGAATACTGAGTACAATTCTGGTCGCCGCATCTCAAAAACAGATATAGTTGCGATGGAGAAGGTACAGAGAAGGGTGACCAAAATGATAAGGGGAATGGAACAGCTCCCCTATGAGGAAAGACTAAAGAGGTTAGGACTGTTCAGCTTGGAGAAGAGACGACTGAGGGGGGATATGACAGAGGTGTTTAAAATCATGAGAGGTCTAGAACAGGTAGATGTGAATCGGTTATTTACTCTTTCGGATAGTAGAAAGACTAGGGGGCACTCCATGAAGTTAGCATGGGGCACATTTAAAACTAAACGGAGAAAGTTTTTTTTCACTCAATGCACAATTAAAGCCTGTAATTTGTTGCCAGGGGATGTGGTTAGTGCAGTTAGCATAGTTGCGCTTGGAGGTGGACCCTTGGCCTAGTGCAGGATTGGAAGGCTCCCTGGTCGGGCCCAGATAATGCCTGCCACCAGGAAGTAGAGCACAGGAGGCTAGCTGGAGCTTCATCACTGGCAGCCCGCGGTCCCCGGGTTGAGACCTTGGGGACCTGGACCGCTTGGATTTAGGTGGGCCTTGCAGGATCTCCCAGAGAGATAGCTCATAGATGTGCCCACCAGGATCAAGGGTGAGCAGTCGACGTCAAGACTAGGAGTCTGAGGTGCCAGAGAAGGCCAGAAGAGTGTCTCTGAGGATAAGGATAAGATCAAGGCCAGAATGAAGGAAGTGTGGTCAGCCAAAGGTCAAGTTTCAAAGGTCAATGCATGAGTAGTCAGCCAAAGCAGAGGTCAGGTTCCAGAAGTACAGGTGTGGTCATGGATGCAGGCAGAGGTCAATATCTGGGCATCGATCAGCGTAGTCAAGAACAGGCAGAGGTCAGTACCAGAAAGTCAGTCCAAGAGGTACTACCTGGGGAGACGCAGGAACAGATGGATACTGGAACAGAAGGATGCTGGAACAAGGCTGGAACAAGGCTGGAACGAGACTTGGAATGCAGAGGCAAACTAGAAACACTCACGGTGTCGACCCAATTGCTAAGGCGGTTTGCTAGGGCAGGAGCTCTGCCCTAGCAAAGCAAAGTCCGGCGGGAGCTCTGCTGTGAGGCCTGCTATATCGTCAGAGTCACTGTGGGTCGAGGAAAGCAATGGGGACGGCCGAGGCTGGCGGTGGAAGGGAGGCCGGCACTCATGGACGGCCGGGAAAGGTGAGCAGGCCCGGCCGCGGAGCGTACACGGCCGGAAAGTGCAACAAGTATAGCTGTGTTTAAAAAAGGATTGGATAAGTTCTTGGAGGAGAAGTCCATTACCTACTATTAAGTTGACTTAGAAAATAGCCACTGCTATTACTAGCAACAGTAACATGGAATAGACTTAGTTTTTGGGTACTTGCCAGGTTTGGAAACAGGATGCTGGGCTTGATGGACCCTTGGTCTGACTCAGTATGGCATGTTCTTATGTTCTGAACGTGGACATTGTTTTACTAAGGGGATCCACATACTTTGTTTACCTATTGTATAAAAGTGCCCCTATATATTTTAAACAGGAAATAATTGTAATCTGTGCATGCAATAACCCCATTGTTTATGTGCAGAGGCAGGAACATAAGAACATAAGAACATAAGAAAATGCCATACTGGGTCAGACCAAGGGTCCATCAAGCCCAGCATCCTGTTTCCAACAGTGGCCAATCCAGGCCATAAGAACCTGGCAAGTACCCAAAAACTAAGTCTATCCCATGTTACCATTGCTAATGGCAGTGGAACTTTGTAATGTATAAGTGTTCCCCACTTATAAACACACTCACTTGTGCACACTCTTTAATCTCCAGCTCACTGACACCTCCTCCAATTCACTCAGACATCCATCACTTCCCCATGAGCCCCCCACCAAGGTCCCCTGACCTTCCATCCAAAAACTGCAGACAAAATAAAAGTGTGATTTCATCTCCGTGACTTGACTCGCAGGAGGAACAGCATGCGGGGAAGTTGCATGGACAACACTGACAAAATATTCACTTGTGCAGGGACTTCCAACCCCCACCCAGAATCCCTCAAACACCCTCATTTTTATTCCCAAAGAAGTACAAGTAACCTTGTCTTCAGAAAATTCACTTATCACACACGGGGATTACATGCACAGGTATATCATGATTTCACACACACAGCCCCCATGTAAACCTTTCCAAAAATGAGCCCTCACTGTCAGATAATATGAAATCCATACCCAACTACAAGATACAGAAACCCTGGCTTGGAATCTCAGAAACAGAGCAGCAGTGGGTCAGGAGGGACTGGGGATCACTAGTTCACTGTGAAGACCCAGTCCATAGCCAGAAGATGCTTTAAGATACTAGGGGGCTGGAGATGGGTGAGAACAAGGTCCAGAAGAGTTTTCAATCTGTCTTTTTCATGGCAGGAGCTGGGGATTAGGGGCCAGACCCAACAGGAGATCATCTGTGACGTAGAATTGAAACTATAGTTCTAACCTCTATACCAAGTCACTTTCAATCCAAGTCAGGTCTGAAGTTAGGCCTAGGCAACGTAAGAAACTACCTCCGGTGCTAAATACTTCTAGATGCTGAAGTGATGTTGCAGCCAATGCCTACATAAATCCAGGCCCCCTCACTTCTACGCTGCAACGCCGACCCCAAAACAAATATAACAACAAGCAATGCCAGGAAAATCAGCGCGGGGCCTCCTGCAACCCTCATACACTCACGGGCCATTTGACACCTCTCCCCTGAAATGGGTTTCTATAGTATGAGGAAACCCATGCGGGATGAAGGGCCGGGTGCCAAAAGGCCGGTGAGCATGTGAGGGTTGTAGGAGGCCCTGCGCTGATTTTCCTGGCTCTAATTGTGGTTGCTTTTGTTGTGGGGCCGGCGTCCCAACATAAAAGTGAGGAGGGATACATAAGAGGGGATCATTTCAGCAGGGGGAACAGGGGGATAAATTGTACTCTGCCTTCGTGAAGAGTGTGGGCTGTGGATGCAGACAAATTCCCCCCCCCCCCCTACCATTTGCCTATAGGCAGTGGCAACTTAAATCCGGCCCTGGTCCAGGCGACATCTGACCTGGATCACAGGCATTGGTTGTAAACGTGAGTGGAATGGATGTAGCCTTTACGTGCTTTGCACAATGATCAGACAGAATTGTGAAAGTACCCACTGTAAGTTTAACACAAAGTAGGTAAATGTATTTTTCTCACTGTCCTCTGCCTCCTTAGTCTTTAATAGCTCAACATGTACTCGCCCTGCTTCCAAGCCAAAGCAGCCAAATGGACTTTCTCCCCTCCTACACTCAGCACTAACTCCTGGACTCTGCCCATCCATAGGCTTCTGCCCTGATAGATGCACACAGACAGAGACAGACTGATGGATGGAGGGAAAGAGTCAGTGCTTGCTATAAACACATTGCATTTCTTCTCCAAATCTACATAGAACTCAGTTCTGATATTTAAAGGTTTTATGCTCCATCTCATATGCTAATTAATGGCATCGTCACACAATCTCTGAAATATAGGGAGGGTTGAGAATTCATTTTTTCTCATGTAGGGACAGAATAAATCAAAAGACTCCAGAGCCGGAGAGAAATGAAGTGCTCTATACAGCCTTGTATCTGGGCTGGGGCTTGTTCTATTGCTGCCCTGTGTGAACAATTACTGTGCTGCCCCCTCCCCATGTATTCAGTCCATCTCCCAGGCCCACCAAAAAACCCAGCTCCCTCCAGCAATCTAAACTCTAAAAACTGACACCCCCACTGCCCGACTCTTCAGCACCTCCCCCAGATCCCATGGCTGGTGCCAGGGTATCAGGTGCCCTAGGAGCGCACATACACACACACACAGGTAAGAATTATGTATTTATAATAGATTTTACATGGAAAAGAACACAGTACTGCTGAGATAAAAATATCACTTTATATTATATTGACAGGTTTTGCTGTTGTAACCCTTCCCCTTGTGTGGGGGTCACCTTCCCAGTCTCGGGGCGCTTGGTACTCACACCCTCGAAGTAGGGGATCAGTTCTCCAGGGATCAAGGGCTGGAGCCAGGTCTCCCTACAGGGCCAATGCCGGCCCGAGAATACTCCAAGTAAATAAGTCACTCTCCAGTCTCTAAATGTGCTACAAAGTAAATATAGTTTAATTCTGTTTCTTCAGGGGATTCATAATGACAGTCGGGTGGAAGCAGGCAGATATTAGAGATGTGAATCGTGTCCTTGATCGTCTTAACGATCGATTTCGGCTGGGAGGGGGAGGGAATCGTATCGTTGCCGTTTGGGTGTTTAAACTATCGTGAAAATCGTTAAAATCGTGAGCCGGCACACTAAAACACCCTAAAACCCACCCCCGACCCTTTAAATTAAATCCCCCACCCTCCCGAACCCCCCCAAAATGCCTTAAATTACCTGGGGGTCCAGCGGGGGTCCGGAACGGCCTCCTGAAATCGAATCGTGTTGTCTTCAGCCGGCGCCATTTTGCGCCGCCATTTTGCAAAATGGCGGCGCAAAATGGCGCCGGCTGAAGACAACACGATTCGATTTCAGGAGGCCGTTCCAGACCCCCGCTGGACCCCCAGGTAATTTAAGGCATTTTGGGGGGGTTCGGGAGGGTGGGGGATTTAATTTAAAGGGTCGGGGTGGGTTTTAGGGTGTTTTAGAGTGCCGGTTTTCCCGCCCTCCCCCTTCCCCTCCCCCTTCCCCCGATTTACGATTTTTTAACGATAAATCGGGGGAATTGTTATTGTATCGTGGCCCTAACGATTTTTGACGATTTAAAATATATCGGACGATATTTTAAATCGTCAAAAAACGATTCACATCCCTAGCAGATATGTAACTCAGGAAAGAAGGCAGAGCCCAGGAAATCTTTTCTCCTCTTTACACATCTCTCACCTTTAGAGATGGCCTCTTAGTAGCACACAGGGTCCCTTGTAACTTTCCTACTTTCCCCCCTCTTATCCCTCTGTGTAACCTCAGCCCCCTCTCTTCCTTCAGTCCTTAGTTGTGGATGGATTGTTACTCACTCGAATGTCCTGTTCCAGCTCAAGGAAAAACCCTTCAGAGGTAACTTCAGAGTCCTCCAAGCCCAGCACAAGTCCCCACTGACCCAGTTTGGCTTCCTGGTCCAGAAGAGCTCCTGTCCTGGTCAGACACTGGGTCAGTCTTGTGAATCCTGGGTGATATTGCAGCCTTGCTTCCCCTTCTTAGCCTCCTAGGGATTTTAGTAAAAAAATCCTTGCCGCTCTCCTTCCTGTTCCCTTCTGTCAATCCTGGGAGAGGATCACAGCTCCAACCAATTTCTTTCAGTGTAAATCTGAAGCAGCCCCTGACCCAGGAAGGTCAAGGCCTTTTATTATCTCTGATAATTATTAAACCCCTCAGGGAATGCCCCTCTGACACAAAGATGACCCAGGGCATCTGGAAAGTTCCTATGCTTCTCAAAGATTGACCTTTTGCCTCCATGCATATCTTGTACACATCCAGCAGATGTTTACTTTAGAGATTTACATCACATAGAGCATCCATTAGAGGAAACCTGTGATGCACTTAAAGTCACTGAAATATTCTCCTAGAACCTTTTGTGGCCTAGGCGCCACACTGTGATGCTAAATCCCTGCAAAAAAATAGTATTAGCCGTATTGTGTGTTGGGCCGTATTGTGTGTTGTGGATGTTGGTTTAACCCTCAGAAACCCCTAAAACACTAATACACTTCCTACTAGGAGAATACCTCATCTAGTCACACATGCAGAATACAAGCAGACCCTCACCAAATACAGAACAGAGCAACCATATGTTGGGTATAAGCCTTTGCTGTTGTGGTGTAGTTGATGCAGGCTTGTAGGCAAGGCTACAAGGTTTATGCCAACAGCTGGCAAATGTACTCTTTAGTGGGACAGCCTGAAGCTTCCCCTATGCTAGCTTCCTCACCCACAGGTTGAGTCTTTGGGTTCTGGGGTCAGCAGGGCTTAGGTGGGTCCCTAGGTTGGTCATGCAAGCAAGAGTCAATGGGCACTCCGAAGTCAAGACAGGCAGCAGGCTGAAGGAGTCAGAGGCAGACCAAGATCAGGGTGAGCAGTGGGCAACAATATCAGGTCCAGGCAAGAGGTCAAGATCTGGAGACTTAGGTCAAGAGTAGATGAAGACACACAGAAGGCATTAGACAAGACAGGCAGGAGGCTGGAAAAGGAGGGCTGGAGGAGGCAAGGCAAGGCTGGACGAGGCAGGAACACAGGATCAAGGCAAGCACAGGAACGCTGGAGTAACTCACACTACTCAGAAGTAGGAGAGTGATTGCTGAGTTATCTGATGCTCCTCTGGAGAGCCAGTGATATCATAAAGTGGCACCAAGGAAGGTTTCCTGCCATGGTCTCTTTTAGACAAGGCACGTTGGCCACATGTGCGCCTAAGAAGGGCTGGATGGCAGCATCCTGTACCATGCGAGAGGGACTTAGCTGCTGGCAGTGTCCTATGCCATGCGATCGAGGCTCAGATGCTGGTGGCATCCTGGCTATGGAGCACTGCAGGCGGCAATGAGGGTAGGAAGGCAGATGGCAGGGCCATTCCGCAAGCCAGCAAACCTAACATTATAAAGTATAAATAGAAACACCTAGGTAAAAACTGAACCGGAAACCACAACAAACCAGACTTTATGCAGTGCAAAAGTAGAAAAACAGAAACAACATTTTTCCTCAAATGAATCAAGAAATACAATACATGCATAATCATCAATAGAAGAGCGAAGAATTAAAAATTCATATTGAATTACTTTTTTAATATTCCAAACACCAATAAACTATTTCAAAACAGCAGACAAAAATACCAGAAAAGTAAGAGGTCTTGAACGAGTAGATGTGAATCGGTTATTTACACTTTCGAATATTAGAAGGACTAGGGGGCACTCCATGAAGTTAGCAAGTAGCACATTTAAGACTAATCGGAGAAAATTCTTTTTCACTCAATGCACAATAAAGCTCTGGAATTTGTTGCTAGATGATGTGGTTGGTGCAGTTATTGTAGCTGGATTCAAAAAAGGTTTGGATAAGTTCTTGGAGGAGAAGTCCATTAACTGCTATTAATCAAGTTTACTTAGGGGGTAGATTTTAAGAGGCGCGCGAACAGCCTACTTTTGCTTGCGCATCAGACTCAAGCAAAAGTACGCTGGATTTTAGTAGATACGCGCGGAGCCGCGCGTATCCACTAAAATCCTGGATCGGCGCGCGCAAGGCTATCGATTTGTATAGCCTGCGCGCGCCGAGCCGCGCTGCCTCCCCCCGTTCCCTCCAAGGCCGCTCCGAAATCGGAGCGGCCTCGGAGGGAACTTTCCTTTGCCCTCCCCTCACCTTACCCTCCCTTCCCCTACCTAACCCACCCACCCGGCCCTGTCTACACCCCCCCCTTACCGTTGTCGGGGGATTTACGCCTCCCGGAGGGAGACGTAAATCCCCGCGCGCCAGCGGGCCTGCTGCGCGCCGGGCCGCGACCTGGGGGCGGGTACGGAGGGCGCGGCCACGCCCCCGGGCCGTAGCCACGCCCCGTACCCGCCCCCAAAACGCGGCCGACACGCCCCCGAAACGCCGCGTCGACCGGGCCCGCCCCCGACACGCCCCCGACACGCCCCCCTCCGAAAACCCCGGGACGTACGCGAGTCCCGGGGTCTGCGCGCGCCGGTAGGCCTATGTAAAATAGGCTTACCGGCGCGCAGGGCCCTGCTCGCCTAAATCCGCCCGGTTTTGGGCGGATTTAGGCGAGCAGGGCGCTGAAAATCCGCCCCTTAGGGAATAGCCACTGTTATTAATTGCATCATTAGGATGGGATCTTCTTAGTGTTTGGGTAATTGCCAGGTTCTTGTGGCCAGGTTTGGCCTCTGATGGAAACAGGATGCTGGGCTTGATGGACCCGTGGTCTGACCCAGCATGGCAATTTCTTATGTTCTTATGTTCTTATAAAACTAATAAGGATAAAAAAATTCACTCTCCATACCAGGGAAGCTTTGATTTCCAGTCACCCTGAGATTGTCAGATTATCGTGGTTTAGTGATGTAGATTTGGAATAGAAAAGACCCTCTGGGTGTCTTAGGGTCTTCATTACCTGGCCAGTGCTGTAAATGTGGTGAGAAACACTGTGCTGGTTTATCAGTGCTCTATAACATGCATTCTACAAGAGAAGTAACTTACAGAGAATGTTATATTTATTTTTTATTTTATTTGAGTTTTTTCTATACCGGCATTCGCGATGGGAATCGCATCATGCCGGTTTACAATTAACAAGAGGTGAAGCAAGATAACAAATAATAAGAAACATTAACAGGTGCTCAAAATAGATTGCAGTTACAATAAAACAAGGGAATTACACAACTTGGAGCAGTGAAAAGGAGATAGGTATTTAACAGGGAGAACAAATTTACCAATTAATGGTGTGAACAGAGTTACGGAGTTTGCAGAGTTATTGAATTACCATGTTGAGGAACAGTTATAAATTACCATCTTAAGAAAAATTCTGAGTATCGGTAAGTGGTGAGTAAAGGTTCAAATTGGGTCTGGAAAGGCTTTCATGAATAACCACGTTTTGAGTCTTTTCCTAAATGTAGGAAGGCAGGGTTCCTGTCTCAGATCCGGTGGGATGGAGTTCCATAGTGGGGGTCCTGCAGTGGAGAAAGCCCTGTCTCTGGAGGTTATGTGTCTAGTGGTTTTGGAGTGTGGTACCTGTAGGGATTCTCTGTAGGACTCTCTGATGGGTCGGGAGGAGGTATATTTTCTGAAAGGGATATGAAGGTTAAGCAGAGAGTATTGATGGATGGTTTTGTAGATGGTGGTTATGGCCTTGTATAAGATTCTGTAGTGAATTGGCAGCCAATGTAGGTCTTTGAGGATTGGAGATATGTGGTCTCTTCTCCTAGTGTTTGTTAATATTCTGGCTGCCGAGTTTTGAACCATCTGAAGGGGTTTAGTGTGAGATGACGGTAGACCTAATAGAATAGAGTTGCAATAATCTAATTTAGAGAAGATTATTGATTGCAGCACTGTTCTGTAGTCGTGAGAGTGGAAAAGAGGTTTTATTCTTTTCAAGACATGGAGTTTATGAAAGCAGTCCTTGGTAGTTTGATTTATGAATGATTTTAGGTTTAGCCTGTTATCAATGATAACTCCTAGGTCTCTTACTTGTGAGGTTTGTAAGTTGGCTGGTAGATTTGTGAAGATGTCACTGTTTTCAGGGGAAATTAGAAGGAGTTCGCATTTTGAAGAATTTAGTATTAGGTTTAGACTGGAGAGGAGGCCGTCGATTTCTTGAAGGCAATTTTCCCAGAATTCTAGAGTTTTTGAGCAAGATTCTTTGAGGGGGATGACTATCTGGACATCATCCGCATATAGAAAGTGTTTAAGGTTCCGTTTGGTTAACAGTTGGCAGAGGGGGAGCAGGTAAATGTTAAAGAGCGTGGGTGATAGGGAAGAGCCCTGAGGAACTCCCAGAGAGGAAGGATAATGTTGAGATTCTTTGTTATATATTTTGACCCTGTAGCCTCTGTTCCCCAAAAATGATTTGAACCAGGAAAGTGCCATACCTGTTATTCCAATGTTCGCTAACTGATTTAGTAGAATGGTGTGGTTAACCGTATCGAAAGCGGCTGAGAGGTCCAGGAGGATCAGTAAGTAAGCATGACCTTTATCGAGGCCAATGATGAGGTAATCTGTCAGGGATATGAGTAGTGATTCAGTACTTAAGGATTTTCGGAAACCGTATTGGGTAGGGAACAGAATTTTGTGTTCTTCAAGGTAGTCTGAAAGTCTGGCATTGTCTAATTTTTCCATTACCTTGGCTATGAAAGGGAGATTGGATATTGGACGGAAGTTGGTAGGATCTTTAGGATTTAAGTTAGGTTTTTTTAAGAGCGGTTTGATGGAGGCAGTTTTCAGGTCATCTGGATAGATTCCATGGCCTAAAGAACAGTTGATAATGTCTGTCAGAGTTTTGGAAATGGTATCTGGAATTAGCAGGAGTAGTTTGGATGGGATGTGGTCAAATGGATGTGACGATGGTTTCATTTTCTTCAATACAGTTTGTATCTCTGAAGTTGTGATGGGTTCAAAGGATCGTATAGAGATGTCTTTGTTGGGATGGAAGTATGTGCTGAATGGCGATGAGGTGTTAGAATTCAGCTGTGTTAGAAGGTTGGAGATTTTGTTGCTGAAGAAAAGGGCCAGCTCTTCTGCTTTTTCTAGCGCTTGGTTGAGCGGAATGTCTGGTGTGTTGGTTTGCGTTAAATTTGATACGTAAGCAAACAGGGCCTTTGAATCAAAATAAGGTGATGGATTTTGTGCGCGTAGAAATACCTTTTTGTTTTTAATGTAGAGCTCTTGTATTGGTGGAGGGCAAGTTTGTAAGCAGAGAGGGAGGTTGGTGAAGGAGCTTTCCGCCATTTGCTTTCTTTCTGTCGAAGGGAGTGTTTGAGTTTCTGAAGTTCTTCGTTAAACCAAGGTTGTCTTTTGGGGGTGTTGTGTTTGAGTTTTTTTGTTGCAAGAGGACAGAGTTTGTTTGCTGCCATTTCTGTTATATTGGACCAGGAATGGAGGGCTGAATTTGGCGTGGAGGTGTCTATGAGCGGGAGTTCTATGACAAGGTGATTGTGTAGATCATCGGATGAGCAAGATTTCCTGTAGGTAAATTGAGGTTGAAGGATGTGTTTATTGCTCGTTTGTGCCAGTGAAAAGGTGGTGGAGATTAATGCATGGTCTGACCAGGGGACTGGTTTGCATATGGGTAGTGTTGGGTGTGAGATGCCTGAGTTTACAAAGATAAGATCCAGGGTGTGACCTGCTCTATGGGTAGGTTTGTCGATTATCTGCTTGAAACCCATGGCAGACATGGCGGTTAGGAATGTTTCACAGTTGGTTGAGCGGATGGGGTCGTCGACATGTAAGTTAAAATCTCCCAATATTATGGCAGGGTGATCCATATTTAGGTATGAGGCTATTAATTCTAGCATGGGTGAGGCGTCGGAGTCCAGAAGGCCTGGGGGGGGGGCATAGACTAGCAGGATTTGCAGATGGTCTGATTTGAAAAGACCTGCTTCAATTTTTGTAGGTGAATTAATTGGGAATTGTGTAATTCTTAGATCTTTTTTAGCTGCTAGGAGAATACCCCCACCCCTTTTTTTCCGTCAGGGAATGGAGAAGAAATCGTAGGATTGAGTTGGAAGTTGGTTTATTAGAGCGGTGTCCGTATGTTTAAGCCATGTTTCAGTTATGGCGCAGAAGTCCGGATTTTTGTCTAGAAGAAGGTCATTGAGTATTAGCGTTTTCTTGGAGAGAGATTGTGCATTGAATAGAATCAGTGAGAATAGCGCTAGGCCTAGGATCTGTGTGAAAGGGGAAATCATGATCGGGATGAGGGATTTGTAGGTGAGTGGACGGGAAATCAATGAAGGTTTTCCTGCGAGTATGTTCCTGTGATGGAGAATTGGAATTGGGAGACCAATAGGCATTGTGGCCTGTTGTAACCGGTGAGCTGGATTTTTAGAATAATGAGTCTTAATTTCTTGGATGAGGGGGTGGTGAGAGCAGGACGAAGATATTTGATGAGTGTTTGAAACTGGTAGTACGAGTGCTGGAGATTGGTTTGATGGCCGTTGGAGACTGGATGGGTGGATGATGAAAGCATATTGGCTAAGTGCTGGAGACTGGTGGAATGAGTGCTGGAGACTTGTTGGCTGGCGGCTGTATGAAGATTGGCTGAGTGCTGGAGACTGGTGGAATGAGTGCTGAAGTAGGAAAGTGTGAGTGCTGGAGCTTGGAGTGATGTGTGAGTTGGGTTAAGATGTGAAAGGCACTCTAAGGGCGAGGCTGGAGCGCGTCTAGTTGCCTCTGGAGGGTGAAGTCCCGACCTTTGGCTCGCCAAGAAGGTTTTGCGTAGGCATCAGAAGTTGCTAGAATTCTGAGGAAATAAGTCGTTTTAGGGTCTGCATAGGTGAGGCTGCACTAAAGTGCGCACCCGGGAAGTTGTTTCTTGGAGGTGGCGAAGTACTGGCTGATTGCTAGAAGGATAGTCCTTGGCCCTGGGGCACTCCAAGGGGCGCGCTAAGGGGCAGGCCCCTTAGGTCACGTTCCTTCGAGGCCTGTTGGCACATGAGCGTCAGGCTTACAAGTTTGCTTGCTGTTTATTTATTAAGTCATGAGCTGGCTTTTTTTATCCCCTTTTAGTATAATCACAAAAATATAAAAGAGAAGAATTATTAAATATTGTTTACATTTTTCACTTTTATATTTCACTGTAGTAGTGGCTGGGTTTTTTGGGTTGTGGCTTATACATATAAACACTACTTAAATTTAAATTGGTCAATAGTACTGTTGGTTTTGGTTACCTATATATATATAGAGAGAGAGAGAGATACACACACACGTCAAGATGTAGGAGCTGTAATGTATGTATTGTATATAGATGCTTTTTTCACAAACAACTTTTTTTTAATTTAAATAAACATATGAAAAGCAAATAGAAAAGTACATGGGGCTCAAACCTGCGTGAGAGATTGGTGATGACAGATCCAAAACTATTGAGCCACTCAGCCGTTGAAGCAGTGGGACTGTTCCCTTGCCACAAGTGTATTGTTTGGAAAATGTTCTTCAGTTTCAAACATCCCAACATCCAACTTTAAATATTCGATTTTGACTTTGAGAGCATTTTGACTGCAACACCACTCCGGTGATATATGCTACTCAATGCCCATGTTTAAAATTGTACATAGGCCACACTAAATTGGCCTGAAAGCATGAACTATACAGCACAAGAGCTGCATACGGACTAGGAAATGTGATTCTAATATTAGAAACATAGAAAATGATAGCAGAAAAGAAACAAATGGTCCAGCCAGTCTGCACAGCAAGCTTATGGTAGCATCTGCTGCGCCATACAGGTCACCCCCATACTTCCCAAACTGTTCCAATCAGGGCCCTTGTTTGTTGCTCTCTGAGTCTAATTCCCCTTTTCCTCTTTTCCTCCTGCCATTAAATCAGAGAGCAATAATGGAGTTGCATCAACAATATGAAGGCTTATTGGTTAAGGGTAGTAACGACCACACCAGCAACTTACCCCCATGCATTCTTTTCTTCATTTTCATCCTCTAGCCTTTAGGGATCCACAGCATTTATCCCATTCCCCTTTAAAATCTTTCACATTTTTGTTTTCATCACCTCCTCCAGAAGGGCATTCCAGGCATCCACCACCCTCTCTGAAGAAATATTTCCTGACGTTGGTTCTGAGTCATCCTTTCTGGAGTTTCATTACATGACCCCTAGGTCTACTGATTTCTTTCCAACGGAAAAAGTTTGTTGATTGTGCATCATTAAAACCTTTCAGGTATCTGAAGGTCTGTATCATATCCCCCCTGCACCTCCTCTCTTCTAGGGTATACATATTTAGGTCCTTCAACCTCTCCTCATAAGTCATTGGATGGAGAGCCCCTACCATTTTTTCACCTTTCTCTGGACCACTTCTATCCTGTCTCTGTCCTTTTTGAGATACGGTCTCCAGAACTGAATACAATACTCCAGGTGAGGCCTCACCAAGGACCTGTACAAGGGGATTATCACCTCCTTTTTCTTACTGGTTATTCCTCTCTTTATGCAGCCCAGCATTCTGCTGGCTCTAGCTATCACCATGTCACATTGCTTCACTGTCTTCATATCACTCGACGCTATCACCCCAAGATCCCTCTCTTGCTCTGTGCACAACAGCCCTTCACCGCCCATTACATACAGCTGTTTTGGATTACCACACCCCAGATGCATGAATCTGCTCTTCTTGGCATTGAATCCCATTCCCAGATGCCATATCTTTGACCACTGTTCAAGCTTCCTTAAATCATGTCTTATTCTCTCGACTTCTTCTGGCTTGTCCACTCTGTTGCAGATCTTAGTATCATCCAAAAATAGACAGACTTTACCTTCTATCCCTTCCTCAATGCTACTCAAAAAGGTATTGAACAGGACCGGTCCCAACACCAATCCTTTTGGCACTCCACTTAGCATCATTTTCTCTTCAGAGTAGATTCGATTTACCATTACCCACTGTCTCCTATCAGTCAACCAGTTTGTAATCCATGCCACCACCTTGGTGTTCACTCCCAAGCTCCTCATTTTATTCACATGCCTCTTATGCGGGACCATATCAAAACCTTTGCAAAAATCCAAAGTAGATTACATCGACCACTCTTCCTCTAGCCAATTCTTTAGTCATCCAATCAAAAAAATCAATCAGATTTGTCTGAAAGACCTTCCCCTGCTGATTCCATGCTACTTCGGGTCCTGAAATCGTATTGTAAAACTCTGGTTAGAATATAAACATTCACTAACAGAACTCTGATTTTTTGTTATACAATCTTTACACTCTGCCAGAGGTGGGATTCAGTCTATGCAGCTGCAATACCATAAGCAAGCATTTATTGTTAAGAGGAAGACCTCTGCTCCAGACAGTCTTAATGCAGTTATTGAATGGGAAGCCTTTTTGTGGATTTTTATTGTAGAAGCTCTTGTTGTCTTTCATTCTATTTTTTAAGGTTAACATTAAGCTACTAGTAAGTGACTCAGCAGTTTCTTGACGTCTCAGGTGTATTTAAATGGTCACAAGGCCTCGTTTTGGGTTCCTGCTGTGAACAATAGTGGAAGGCTGAAGTAGGCTCCGTTCAGATAGGCTTTACTTTTTGTTATGTTATTATTTATAATGGTCTAGCATTATAAACCATGACACAGTCTGTGTCTTAATTTGAAGTTTTCTAATTCTCTAATTGTAAAACTTGGTTGTAGATTATTTTAAACTCTTGAAGATTGTCTGTGTGAACTAAACATCATCTATAGCAACATCTCTTTGCAAAACTGTTGTTGCAAGACTATTGCAGCATATAAGATGTCAGGGAGTGTAAGTCTTGTTGTAAAAATGTATAAAGAATATTTTTAAAATATTTTTTGAATAACATTATATTATAATATTGGTTGTATACACATTGTCTTATTGCCTTTTTAGCAATAAAGGTCCTCGATGCAGCAACTATCTTCCCCATGAAGAAACCAGTCATGGAGAAACATAAAGGCCTTTGTCAGGACAAGAGGATTCTCAATTACATTATGAATGGAGTAATGAAGAACTTACATGTCAAAAAATATGACTCAATAATGTCTTAAACATAGCATACCCTCTTTCAATTCCATAAGTATTTGCTGATGCAAGACACAATGTATCTATTGGTATTTTGTTAGTTTTTCCATATCACATAAAATATGTATTGTATTATAGGACACTATGATAATGTCATTTTATTAGATTTAAATTATACATGTAGTTCTATGGTATTTTTGTATTTGCTTTTCATAAGTTTATTCAAATAAAAAATGTTTTTGTGAAAAAAAAATCTATATACAATATATACGTTATTGTTCCTTCATGTTGACATGTATATGTCATTTTCTTGGAACACTTTAGCAGTTATTTTTTGCCCATTTGGTTCTCCACCACACACATACATAGACACACACACACTCACATCCCGAGCAGGCTCCCATTCACACACACTCCAAGTAGGCTCTATTCACACACACACACGCAACCCACGCAGGCAGGATACACAGGGTCTATTACTCCTCCTCCACTGATGCTGCCACCTTATATCTCATTTGCTGTGGAAGGAGAGCAGGAGTTCTAAAGTTGTAACCTATAGATGTCCATTCTGAATCTCCCCCTCTTATGATGGCCCTGTGGTTTTCAGCCCTCATGGTGCTAACATTTCCTATATGCTCATCTCACGCATTGTGATATGAGAATAGAGGAGCACTAGCACTGCAAGGTTTGAAAACCGAAGAGCATCAAAACATCCTAGGCATTGAGTATGGGTTATCAGAAATCCCCAAGAGGTAGAGCATGTGGTATAAAAACAGCACAGATACATCTCAACCCTTTATGTGTAAAGGGTGGGGTATCACAAGCTGCAAGGAGGCATCAAAACCATCAAGAATCTGAGCATGTGATATACCAAACAGCACAGAGGCAATATAACCCTCAAGGCATAGAGTGAATGTTATCACAAATAGCGCAGAAGCAACGAAATCCCAAAGAGGAAGAGTGTATGGTATAGAAAAACAGATTCATCTCAGCTCTCAAGACATAGAGTGATACAAATCATAAACAACATGGACACTTCAAAAGCTGCAAGACGTAGAGTGCATGGTATAGCAAACAGCATAGAGACATCATAACCCTCAAAGCATAGACGTTTGTGGTATTACAAATGCCAAGGAGGCATCAGAACCCCAAGAGGTAGAGTGTGTGGTATTCCAAACAGCACAGAGGCATCCAAACCCACCAAGGCAAATAGTGGGGGCTTTCAAAAACAGTGTTGAAGCATTAGAACCCCCAAGCCTTACAGTGTGGGGTATCACAAACAGCTTGAAAACATCAGCAACATCAAAAGGTAAAGCGTTTGTTATACCAAACATCATGGATGCATCAAAACCCCCAAGACAGAGTGCAGGGTATGACAAAGCACAGAGGCATAAAATAAAACAAGGCAAATAGTGCAGGCTACCATAAACAGTATAGAAGCATTAAAATCCCCAAAGCATAAAGTATGTATTTATTTGTTTATAAAACATGTATTTACTGTATAATTTGTCCAGAGACAACTAAAGAGACAACCTCATGATTAAATGAATATCAGCACAACTATACTTTTCTAAAATAAGAATGAACTTGTTTTGATCTTAAGCCTAATAATATGTTATGTTTTTACACCCCTTGTTAACCCCTTTATCCCTATAACCTTATTTTGTAAACCGCTATGATGGCGTTATTTTGATGTTTCCAAATGACGGTATATAAAACTCGTTAAATAAATAAATAAATAAAGTGGTTAACTAAACTTCCCATACATAACAACTGGGCAGCAGGACCGTTGTTGCCTCAGCTCTTGCCTCCTTCCCTACCCCGCTCCTCCCTAGATATGCAGTCAACAAGAAGGAGCAACACCTTGATTCACTTTTGGAAATGTATTGCCACAGCTTTATTAACCTTAACAATAACACAACTATTGTCCTAAGGTGCTGAGCCTCAATATATGTACTGCATTACCACCCACCCCCCACCGTTCTAATAAAGTGCCGGATCCAGGCCTAGCCCATTACTTGGTCCTACAACCAGGGCCACGAGCCCTGAGCTGCCACTTTGTGATCCATCATCGGCTCCATATTGAGTAATGTGGTCAAACCTGCCCCTAGGCAGCTAGTAAGCAGAAGTTAGAGTGTTTGTATATTAAAACCTCAAAAAACAAACAAACAAAAAAAGAAGCCAGAAGCTAGAAATAAGCTAGGAGCAGTGTATACCTAAGTAAAAAGGTTGAAAAGCTCAGTTCAGTTACTCACCTTGGAAAGGTGTTGGGGTAGTGTGATTTGGTTTGATTAGGTACCAACATTTGTTAATCAAGAGAGCAGTGAGTCACTCTGGCTGACTAACTGAAGTTAGACTGTTTGTATTTCCCAACCCTCCCAACCCTCCCACGCCTAACCCACCCAACCCTAGCTCATCCTTTAATTTATAGGCAGGTGCCACTTTCACAAAAACAAAACAAACAAAAACCAAAAAAAACCTTATTGAGTTTGATCATTCCCTTGTAGGTCACTACCAGACATATAGGGGCAGATATTCAAGGGTTATGCACATAACCACCGAAAAGCTGCCCCTTCCACCCCCTGCACGCAAGCCCTGGGACGTGCATAAATCCCGGGGCTTTAGTGGGGATGGGGGGGGAGGAAATGTCGGGGGCGTGTCGCGGCTGGCGCGTCATCGGGGGGCGTTCTGGGGTGGGGCCATGGGTGTGGTTACGGCCCAGGGGGCGTTCCGGGGGCATGGGCGCGGCCTCCGGACCAGCCCCCGGACCGGAACATGGCGCGCCGACAAATTGGCCGGCGCACACAAGTTATGCCTGCCTGAGGGGGGGGGGAATTAGTTAGGGCTGGAGGGTAGGTTAGAAAGGGGAAGGGAGGGGAAGGTGGGGGTGCTGGAAGGAAAGTTCACTCTGAGGCCGCTCCGATTTTGGAGCGGCCTCGAAGGAAACGGAAAATTGGCTGCGCGGCTCGGCGTGCGCAGGCTGCCGATTTTCTGCAGCCTTGCGCGCGCCACCCCTGTATTTTATAACATGTGTGTGGCAGCACGCACATGTTATAAAATCCAGCGTAGATTTGTTCGCGCCGGGTTGCGCAAACAAATCTACGCGCGCGCATGTTATAAAATCTGGCCAATAGTGAATTCACTAATACATTTAAAGGATGTTAATTAGACACATTCTTACTCCCATGGCAACCTAAAACTTAAGTAGGAACTGAACAAATTTGAGATGAAGGCAGCAGTCCAGCAGTAAGAGGGGTCTTCCCAGTCTGCTGCATCGAGCTTCACATGTATGATTTTTTATCCACTGGTGAGAAATTGTACATGTGCATGCGATGCAAAGAGCTCCTGGCTCTCAGAGAACGAGTCCGATCTCTGGGGTCTAGAGTGGCAGACCTGGAGGAGCTGAGGCAGACAGAGAGGTATATAGATAGATGAGAGCTTCAGGGACATAGTAGCCAATTCCCAACTTCCTGGTGCTACCTTGGAGGAAAAAGGTCTCATGATTGGAGAGCATCAACCTGGTGCAGCAGGAAAGCATCCTGTAGCAAGGACCTGCTCTCCAGGAGGTGCATTGTTCTTTTGCACCGAGGATATTTCCCCAAGGCCTACTGCCCAGGAAGGAAGGGTTAGGTCAGTCGTCATAATTGGCGATTCAATTATTAGGAATGTAGACAGCTGGTTGGCTGGTAAGCGTGAGGATCGCCTGGTAACATGCCTACCTGGTGCAAAGGTGGTGGACCTCACGCGTCACCTATATAGGATTTTAGACAGTGCTGGGGAGGAGCCGGCTGTCATGGTACATGTGGGCACCAGCAACATAGGAAAATGTGGGAGGGAGGTTCTGGAAGCCAAATTTAGGCTCTTAGGTAGAAAGCTTAAATCCAGAACCTCCAGGGTAGCATTCTCTGAAAAGCTCCCTGTTCCACATGCAGGTCCCCAGAGGCAGGCAGAGCTATGGAGTCTCAATACGTGGATAAGACGATGGTGCAAGGAAGAGGGACTCAGTTTTGTAAGGAACTGGGGAATCTTTTGGGGAAAGGCTCTACCTTAACCAGGATGGAACCAGATTGCTGGTGCTAACCTCTAAAAAGGAGATAGAGCAGCTTTTAAACTAGAACAAAGGGGAACGCGGACAGTCGCTCAGCAGCACATGGTTCGAAGGGAGGTATCTTCAAATGATACTAATAATGCATTATAATTAGGACATTCCAACACTTGAGCTAAAAATTTTTAACTTATTCCTATCAATTAAAAAGCAGAAAGAAAATACAAACAAAAAACAAACTTTGAAATGTTTGTATGCTAATGCCAGAAGTCTAAGAAATAAGATGGAAGAATCAGAATGTATAGCAGTGAATGATGACATAGACTTAATTAGCATCTCAAAGACATGGTGGAAGGAGGACAACCAATGGGAGAGATAGGTGGTGGTCTATAATACATATGTATCTGAGATGTTGGCAGCCTTATGTTATTTGCTTAGTTTATTTTCCTAATTTTCTCCTTAATTTCTGTCCTCTCCATGTTGCCTACGTAAGAAAGATGCAGTGATAAGATTAAGAATCAGATATTTTGATTTACTTTGGAATTTGTAAAATGTAAAGGTAATCATGTAAATCTTGTCATTGTACATCTTGTTTTGCTATGCAAAGGTTTTCTTTTGTATTAATTATTAAATCATGATAAATAAAAAAAAAAAAAAAAGTTCCAGGAAATTGATCTTCTGCATGACACCCCTCCATACTCCCAGTCTGATGGCCAAGCACTGGTGCACCAAGAGCCTTTGAAGTACACCCCAAATCCGGTGGACCCAGTGGCATTGGAGTACAACGTGAGATAAGTGCTAGAAATCGGAGGAGGAAAAAAATGGTGACCCTGTTGAAGTCTTCCAGGAATGCAGATCATACAATGGGTTCCTCACACATTGCTTCAGTGGATCTGATATGGTGATGATCCCTCTGCATGCTTTTATTGACAGATTAAGGTGCTAGAGAAACACCCTGCCCATGGGGATGACCTTCGTGGAAAATGCTAGGCTGCTGATTAAGGAACACCTTTTCTTCAGATCAAGGGAAGCAGCCTGCCAGAGCCACTAGCTTCTCTGAAAGGAGCCTACATACCATACCCTAGGAGTCCAGCTCTATCCCCAGGAACCTAAGAGTGGTAGAGGGGGTTTGAGATTTGTCAGTGGCCAAGGGGATGCCAAATTTGCCTCTTACTGTCTGGAAGAGCCGGAATAGCCTGTCACAGATGAGTGAACCACTTGGGCCCACAAACAGGAAATCATCTAGGTAGTGGAAAATGGAATCAGCTTCCCCTTAGCGGGCTACCACCCAGTGTAGAAATGAGCTGAACAACTCAAAATAAGCACAAAAGATAGAGCAGCCCATTGGTATACACTTGTCAAAGGAGTAGGAACCCATAAATATTAAACCCAGGAGGAAGAAATAATCCGAATAGACTGGCAATAAGTGAAAGGCAGACTCAATGTCCATCTTAATAATGAGGGAGCTCCTGCCACACTTCCGCAAGATGAACAAGTGTTATAATTTGACTTGGTTGTGAACCCTGGATCGTGATGATAGTTGATTCCACCCACAGGGAGGAGCACAATAGGCGTGGACTCAGCAGGGAAGGACACAGAGAGATGAGATACTTTATTATACAGTAATGGAGGAAAATGCCCACAGAGTGGGAAGTAAGGCACAGTCCAGAGTAGTAATAGTCCAGTGCAGAAATCACAGGTAGTGGCCCGCAGAGTGGGGTACACAGGGGAGTCCCTTCTTCAGATGACACATTTTGTAGAACAGATGCGGTAGTGGCCCTCGGTGTGGAGTACACCGAGAATCTGCTAAGTAGATGGAAAAGCGGTGTAGAAGGGCAGTTGAGCTGGATAAGGCTTTGCACTCCCTCCGAAGTGTAGAAGCAGGTCAGCTACGGTAAGCACGGTAATGGCCCGGAGTCCGGGTTACGTCGAGGAACCGTCAGCAAGAAGTGAAGGTAGTGAGAGTATTCACAAGGCTGAGAAGCCGAGTCCCAGTAGCGAGTGGATGGAGACAGCAATAGGAAGGCCCTCTGAGGAGCGGATAGCTGGAACATGACAAGGCCCCTGAGGAGTGGGTACCTAAGGCATTCAACAGGAACACAAGAACAAGTGGTGAGAAGCGAAGCATCTCCGAGGTAGTGGAGTTCAGCAGGATGGAAGTCCTTCCTAACTCGTAGGAAGGAAGGTCTGGAGAGTTTAAATACACACAGGCAGGTGACGTCTTGCGGAGGGGATTCCCCCGAGGTCCCTGCCATGATGTGTATTTGAGGGAGACTGGCACACGCATGCGCATGCCCTAAGTAATCCCTGATTCAAGATGGTGAATGGGATCGCCCATGCCATCCCGGGGATGCCAGGGAGGTCGACGTTTGGAGGCAGAGGTCACCATCTTTGCCTGAATCGCTGATGCTGGGAAAAAAGAGGTGAGCAGCAAAGGTCGCAGCCGTCTGCGACCGACGGGCGCAACAGCAAGTCACTTTCAAAGGAAGTGTATGTTACCAAACATTCGACTTAAGGGATGAAGTCTTTAACTGAGGAGCCCTTAGTGTAAGACAGGTTGTGTATCAACCTGAACATCTCTGCTTCCTTGTTTGGCACCACTGAGAGTGAGGAAATGATCATCTGCTAGAAGGGGCATGTGTCATAGGGGAACCCTACATGGCCCAGATGCATTTCCTTGTCCAGCTTATCTCGGATGACCCTGGAAAGAGGTCAGGAAGATCTTGAGTTTGGTGGGTCAAGCTGGTGGGGAGACCACAGTAGGAGATCAAGGAGTCAACTCCAAACCCAGCTAGCAGTGTCGGTGCAGCCTGTTTATTTGGGTACAGAGTGAACCAGGCTTGCATGGCTTTCCAACACACCACAGTGGGCACAGTAAAACATCTCTTCATTGCTTGCCCTGGGTGTTACCCAGTTTTTTGGGACATTTGATGAATGGATGAAGGCTGCAGCCCTTGGAGTACATGTCTAAATCTGCACTTGGGCTCCCCTTGTCTTGCCCCGTGCTGCCTCTGCCATTACCTGAGAAGCAGTAATCATGGAGAAGCACAGTGCTGGTTTTAGGAACTGCGCCTCTGCTACTCTTGCCCCTATCCCTGCCCTTGCTCCCACCAGCCCCTATTGTCTGCCTCCTATTGCCCCTGCTCCACAGCAAGAGAGAGAAGCAGATGGGAAGAGTACATGCTCTCCCAAGTTTAATTTCTTATGCCTGGAGTCTTCAATTCCTGGCTTTCTGCAGATTAAAAAAAAATAACATAGAGGAAGGACTCTATCTCACAGCTGCTGCTGCCAATGATTATGCTTCTGGTGGACTGGGCTGTCTCTGCAGGAACATCCATTCCTCTGCCTTCTTCCACCCCATCCACAATGGCATGATAGAATTGGAAATACTGGCTACTGGTTTGAGGTCAAAATATATTTTATCGATGTGTGCACACCAGTACCACTCTTATAATGATTGGTGGTCACATGCACATCAAAGACTGAGTGCACTGCAGTGCTTAGTAGAGATGTGCTTCATTTAAAGCTATCGGTTCGGGCTTTGGATTGGGCGGTCCGTGGAAAATTTTGTTTTCCCGTGGTTCGTTTTTTTTTTTTTGGCAATTTTTGATGAAGTGCGTTAGTGTGCACTATCAAAGCATTAGTGCGCAGTACACCAAACGAGACAGTGCGCACTAGCTAGATGTTAATGCGCATTAAGGCCCTTTAAAACTTTAAGAAAAGCTGAACAAACATGGTAGAAGCATTAGGATGTGGGGGATAAAGATCTGAATAAAGAACAGTTAAAGGACTACAAGGCAGCTTGTCAATAAGTGTAATTATTTTATTTATTTATTTGCGGGTTTTTTATATACCGAGGCACGTTTGCAAAACATCACCTCGGTTCACAATGTAACATAACTGAGCAACAGGCTTTACAATAATAACACTTTTTTTTTTTTTAACAGGGATGGGGTAAACAGGGACAGGAGTAGATAGTACGAGAATTATATACATATGTACATGCTAGTTTTTACAAGGGCGTTCATCAATGCAATAAGAATAATTAGCAGGGGAAAATAATGGGGGTTAGTTAGTGTGCCCTAATAGAACTTACAGCGCACTAACGGGTAGATTTTATAAATTTGCGCGAGCGCGTACTTTTGTTCCCGTACCAGGCGCGAACAAAAGTACGCTGTATTTTATAAGATACGCACGTAGCCGCACGTATCTTATAAAATCCGGGGTCAGCGCGTGCAAGGGGGTGCACATTTGTGCAATTTGCACGCGCCGAGCCCGGCGCGCGCTGCCTGTTCCCTCCGAGGCCGCTCCGAAATCGGAGCGGCCTCGGAGGGAACTTTCTTTCCACCTCCCCGCACCTTCCCCTCCTTTCCCCTACCTAACCCACCCCCCGGCCCTATCTAAACCCCCCCCCCTACCTTTGTTGGCAGATTTACGCCTGCCAAAAGCAGGCGTAAATCTGCACACGCCAGCAGGCTGCTGGCGCGCCATCACCCGACCCGGGGGGCTGGTCCGGAGGCCTCAACCATGCCCCCGGGCCAGCGCCACGCCCCCGGTCCCACCCCAAACCTCCCCCTGACCCCGGACACGCCCCCGGACATGCCCCCTCCCTGCCCCTTTTATGAAGCCCCGGGACTTACGCGCATCCCGGGGCTCTGCGCGCGCCAGCGGCCTATGCAAAATAGGCACGCTGGCGCACGAGTGCCCTGCGCGCATAAATCCGGCCAGATTAAGTGCGCAGGGCATTTAAAATCCGGCCCCCAGTATGTAGTAGTATGCTTTAACTAATGTTAGTGTGCACTATAGATATACAGTGCACAGTAACTCCATTAGTGCACACTAACACGAAATATGAATTTTGCCGAAATTTTGGCAAAAAACGCTTTGTTTATTGGGGCTACCGAACCATGATGAATTAGACAATATCATTGACATTGTCTAATTCGTGAAAAATGAATGCACATCCTTAGTGCTTTGCGAGCAGAGTTACTAGCTTGGCAGTGACACAAACTGTCAGCAGGCCTATGAAGAGCAAAAAGGAGAAATAACCACAAAAAAAAAAACCCACAAACAAACAAAGCAGAGTAGTATGAGGCAAAGCAGAAACAATGTCATATATTTGTATCATACCAATAAAATAAATTAATACATAAAAATCTATAAATAAGACAATCAAAATATGAATAAATAAAATGTTCTTTATTTAAAATGTATACAAACATACTGAAGAGTACTGAAACAATAATCATATTAGAAAGAGCCCGGCATGGCCATATTTTATCTAACACTTGCATCAGGAGCTAGAGACTAAATCTCTGAAAATAATATAACATTTAATAATATTTTGATGCATTTAATTTTTTTTGTATTGTCATAGATTGTATGTCAAGCCCCTTATGAAGAAATTAGCCAAAACATGGCCTTGTCGGAATCTTTCTAATATGATTAAAACCTTAAGAAAAGCTGAACAAACATGGTAGAAGCATTAGGATGTGGGGGATAAAGATCTGAATAAAGAACAGTTAAAGGACTACAAGGCAGCTTGTCAATAAGTGTAATTATTTTAGAGACAGAATAGAGAAATCTATCAACCGTCCAAAGACAGTGTTTGCTATTGTCCCTAAGCTGACATATAAATTAAGGCCAGACTGTCATGATCTTCCTACTTTAATGAGCTGACAGATGAATTTGAAGATACAGTTGTGAGCATCAGCTCACAATTTAATGCTGTTTGTAATTTCTTCGATGATTTCTTCTGAGAGTGGGAGGGTGGTCAAATATGCAACTTTTCAGACAGGTTACAATTAAAGAACTTGCCTCAGTAATTGGACATTTTAAATCTTATTTTTCACCTCTAGATCCCCGCCCATTCAAATTTGTTAGGAGCTGGAAGGGAGAATTGCCCGGGATCTCTCAGTAAACAACAAGGGATAGATTTTCAAAGGGGTACGTGCGTAAGATATGCGCGTACACCCGAAAACCTACCTCAAACCCCCCCTGCGCATGCCGAGCCTATTTTGCATAGTCTCGGAGGCGTGCGCAAGCCCCGGGACGAGCGTAAGTCCCGGGGCTTGCATGGAGGGGCGTGTCGGGGGCATGCCGGGCGTGACATGGCGTTTTGGGGGCATGTCGGGAGTGATGTGGTGTTTAGGGGGCATGTCCGGGGGCGTGGTTCTGGCCCGGGGGCGTTCCGGGGGCGTGACAGCGGCCCCTGGACCAGCCCCCGGACCGGAACATGGAGCACAGCAGCCGGCCCGGCGCGCGCAAAGTTACGCCTGCTTCCAGCAGGCGTAATGACACATACAAGAAAACCTCTGAACTGCTTATCTCAATCAAAAACCTACTAAACTCCCTTAAACTCATAATCAACTTTGACAAAACTGAAATTTTACTCATGGATAAAAAACCTAATCCAACTCTGCCACCCCTGACAATTCCTGACAAACATATCATAACTATACTCCCTACCAACTACACCAGAAACCTTGGAATTACCATTGACAAGGAGCTTTCCTACAAGAACCACATAACAAACAAAACCAAGGAAGGTTACCACAGACTCCTAACCCTAAGACACCTAAAACCATTCCTCAACCCCCACGATTTCAGAACTGTACTCCAACTTCTTATCTTCTCTACCTTCGACTATTGCAACTCCTTACTAATTGGATTACCTCTCTCATCCCTCAAGCCACTCCAAATATTACAAAACTCAGCTGCCAGAGTCCTAACTGGAACAAAAAGAAGCGAACACATCACACCAATTTTGACCGCACTTCACTGGCTACCTATCAATGCACGTATTGCCTACAAATCAATGACTATAATCCACAAAATTCTAAACAATGATAATCAAGGTCTTAACTCACTAAACATTATCCGTCAAAAACCTTCAAGAAACCTACGCTCCAATAACTCTGGTTACCTAAACATTCCCCCTGTCCAAGATGCACATCTGGCAACCACAAGGGAAAGAGCCTTCTCAATTGCATCACCCAAAATGTGGAACACCTTACCTAAATTCATAGGAATTCAACATGACCTAAAAACTTTCAAAAAGGACTTAAAAACACTAATGTTCCACAAATTCCTCACTGACTTTAAATCATCTAATCATCCCGACTCTCAACTGAACTCTCAATTATTTACTGCATAATTCTCCCCCATCTCCCTGTACCTGCATGCCCCCCCTTCTAACCTAATAATAATTCACTCTGGACTTGTTATCCATGTCTCTGATATTGTTTAAATGGTTTAAATGGTTTCACTGCTACCCAACTGTTAAAATCTGTTCATATTACTACTCAATTACAAGATAAATGTATACTTTTGTAAACCGTTATGATGGCTCAACCGAATAACGGTATATAAAACTCATTAAATAAATAAATAAATAAATAAATACAGATAATGCTAATGTAGCATTGAAAGTAGAATCCCTGGAAAACATCATTAGAAATAAAAACTTAAGAATTATAAATTTCCCAAATGTCCTGTTGGTCTCTCCGAGGGATATGTTTAAAAGATACCTAACAGAAATATTAAAAATACCAGAAAATGCAATCCCTCCAACTGCTAAAGTTTATTATTTGCCACCATAAAGAAGGGAGATGGGAACGCAGAGGGAAGGAGTGGATCTACTACAACCAGTGGAGGTGCCATCAATGCATTTAACAGCAATAACTGAAACCTCGGATTCTGATATTGCAGCGCCTGCTACACTCAGGGGCAGATTTTTAAAAGGGTTACGTGCGTAACCCTTTAAAACCCCTCCTGCGCGCGCCGAGCCTATTTTGCATAGATTCGGTGACACGCGCAAGCCCCGGGACGCGCATATGTCCCAGGGCTTGAAAAAAGGGGTGGGGAGTGGACAGTCCGGGTGGGGTGGGGGCATGGCCAGAGGCCTCTGAAGGCCCGTTAGGCCGGGGGATCGTGCGCCGACACTCGGCCAGCGCGCACAACCTATGCCTGTCCAGAGGCAGGCGCAACTTAAATAATAAAGGTGGTGGTGGGGGGGGATTTAGGTAGGGCTGGGGGCGGGTTAGATAGGGGAAGGGAGGGGAAGGTGGGGGGGGAGCGAAAGGAAAGTTCCCTGCGAGGCCGCTCCGATTTCAGAGCGGCCTCGGAGGGAACGGGGAAAGCCATCGGGGCTCCCCTAGTGCTCGGCGCGCGCATGTTATAAAATCAGGCGTAGATTACAAAATATGGCCCGTATAGTTTCACTGGTTTTTGAACCAGATAGAGACTGGCTACTGAAATTGTTCTTCAGACATAGATTATGCATTTCAAAGTGAATATTTTCCCAGATGTTTCTCATCAAATACAAAAGAGAAGTAAACAGTTTATATTAATGAACATTTACAGGTCTTTTTATTCTAAAATTTCCCTGTAAATGTTTGGTGAAATACCAAAATGTTTCCTGTGTATTCTTTAACTCTCCTCAGTTGTCACAGTTTTTGGTTGGGAAAACTCCGGGGGTTAAGTCTAGCGATAATCCCTCAACCATATAATCTTGTGATGTTGATCCTTAAAATGAGAAAAGCTACTGCAACCTAACAGTCTTAAAACCTTTCCTCTTCATATTAGTATTCACTAAAATACCTTGGATTGTGTTCTTGTCACTCCCCAATATAGAGGACTTGAAGTATATTGCTTTAGGGTGAAAACTTAAATGTGTAACCCTGTGTTACTTTTCATTGTTAAATTTAATGTAAGCAATTTGTTTGCAATCAAGATTGTTCTTGTATATATTTGAAAATTCAATTAATAAAAAAAAAAAAGTTGAAAGTAGGTTCATCTGCATTCTGCTGAATTCACCTGGCTACAGTCAAACTTACCCTAGTAAAGTGATGCATCTAATGTTAGAACAGCCCTAGGACACGATCAGGCTTACCTGGATGACTTTATCTGGGACAGCACTGACTATCAGCTCTGTCTGGTGAAATGTAAACCCATCCCCAGAGTTCTCCAAAGCTGCCTCATTTTTATCTGGGAAATCTTTAGCTGGCTAATGGTCTACGCAGCTAAAAATTGTCCATCGCCAGGGGCAGGGAAATCAAAACTTTGGGTATTTCTGGCTAAATCCTGAACTTAGCTGGAAAAACCCACTGAATATCCCCCTCTAAATGATACGACCCTCTGGTTATCTGACAGCACATAATGTGCAGAAAAAGTCCATGAATATACATTATCTTTTACATAGATTAAGTGTGAGGGGTTTTTGTATTACAGTAATGAGATATTTGTATGTGTCCTACTAATTAGAAGATAGCATCCAGGAATAAATAAATAAGAGATCAAATAGTCACTGCCTACAAGCATGGACAATTCATTGATTAATGTCCTGGAAAATTATTCAGGTCAGAAGTAATTTTGTGATCTGCAGAAAAGGATTCTCCATCATCCAAAAACATTTAGATGGAGTATTCATGTACTCTATAGACTCAAGTGGCTGAGGCTCCTCCACATTTAAATGTGGACTTTCATTTCAGTGGACGTTGAGATAGGATGTTTTAAAAGATTGTTTTCTTAAAACACCATTATATTATGGTATAAAATAGCCTGGCCGCATGCACAAGTGCGCCCAATTTTAAGTGGACACACGCCTGTGCGCGCAAAAGTCACTTCTACCGCGTAAGTGGGGGCATTTTAAAAGGGACACATGCCGATGCCATTTCTAGTTTTCCCAGTTTGCCCAGTTAAATAACAGGTCTTCCAAACCCCTGTGGTTTAATAGCCTTCCTTCCCCCCTGTTAGCCCTGACCCTTAAAACCCCACTGATCTGCCTAGATTATTTTATTTTATCACTTCCACGTCATCCATAGCAGAAGTAAAGTTACGAGGCTGGAGACCCCAGTGTGCGTCAGATCACAGACGTTTTAACGCACAGATTTCAGGTTAAGATCCTGGAGTGCCCATGTCTCGCTCATTCCCCGCCCCTTTTTCAGAAGTTCTGAGATGTGTGCGCAGTGGTATTTACGTGCGTATCTGGGTGGCATTTAAAATCCACTCGGTGCATGCCAGCCTGACATATTCACACATCCCTGATTGATGCGTACATCGGGCTTTTAAAATTCACCTTTAACCGAGTCCCTGGGTGCAGGCTGATGAATGAGCACACACGTGTGCCCGCTTGCTGGATATAAAATATACTCTGATGTAAAAGAGCAGAATGTGTGATGAAAAGAATAAAGATCAATGGCAGGCAGGATTTGGAAAGAGAGTAAATGATTGATCGGTGTTAAGCTCGATAGAGTCTGCACAGGAGTCTGGTGAAACCCCTCCTGTAACACTGCTGGCTCTTCTGGAGACCACATCTACAAAACATGACATGGACAAGGGACCGTAAATGAAATTCAAAGGAGGTTCCCTACTATAAGCAAAGATAGAGGTAATGATGGGGGTACAATTTTACTCTAAAGAATAGGGAAAGGGAAGATGTAAGGCAAACACTGAAACAGGTTTCTAACGTCAATAAAACACAAGTAGGTAGCATTTTCCATAGAATGAAAGGAGGTGTTATATGAAGCAAAACAGAGAGAGTTCAAGTGAAAAGGAGACTGAGAGCGTATTTTTCCACAGACAGGTTGGAGGATGCCTGAGGAGGTAGCTGCTAAATCAGAGTCAGAATTCAAACAGGGACTTCAGCATCGTGGGGATAGAGGGAGAAGAACACGAGTGCAGGAGAATCAGTGACCGCACAAATGGGCAGACTGGAAGGACCAAGTAGTCCCTGTCCACTGACCTCTTCTGTGTTTCTTTATTTCAGAGACTATGGATTTGCTAAGAAGATCTGAAAAAATAATAAAACATTACCAGCCTAAAAATCCTTATTCCATGTTTATTCCCAGCTCCATATTCAGTGGAGAGCTGAGAGGTAAAGTTACCCAAATAACCTTTCACAGATACTCAGCAGCAGTTAGCAGGATAGGGAGCCACTGAATAGACCCACCTGAGGTACCCAGGTTAAGCTGACAGAGTAACAGGACAATCCTTTACCTGAGCAGATTTACCTGGCTAAGTTTTCACTCTGCCCTGAAATGCCCCCCTCGCAGGTTATTATTTACCTGGATAAGATTTATCTGCTTGGCAGGGTGGGAAATACAAAACTCAAAAAGTTACCCCATAATCTCTTTTAAATATTGACCTCTAAAATTTACCTTTTCAGTAAATGACTTATTTACAGCCTCTGGGGACAAGGAGCCCTCAGGTATTTAATAAAGCAATAATATCAGAATAACAGTGGCAGGAAAATGTTATATTGTTAGAAGACTCCCCACCTCCATCTACACCTAAAGATCCCTTCAGTTACATCTACAATTCATGCCAGTGTCCACCTAAAATAGAACTTAAAAGCAAGTCTCAGAGAGGAGATAAGCAACGATGGTACTTACATATGATCTGCTTCCCAACTGGGAATTCTTGTGAAGGATGCATCAAATGAAAGTGTTTCAAATGAGATCATATTTGTGATTCCCCCAATTATGAAATCACCAGCCCTATAGTATCCTCGAAATAATGCGTTGTTAATGCTAGGCATATTTGCACAGTAGCGCTCAGCAGTCTTGCACAGGACATTATAAAGTAGCAATAAAATCAGAAGCCGATGAGCTCCCATCCTTTCAGCTGTGAAACAGCTTATCCTGGGGTAATGCCTGCCCTTCCTGCACACAATTAATGGGAATGGTGAGGGCATTTTTATGGGTTTTGTTGATCACATCCAACTGTATTTTTGAGTGATGGGTACAAACGTATATTTATATGTACTGAAGCCCACACGTGGACGTCTTCCTGGACACAAAGGAGACTGAAGAAAGACAGCAACACCGCTGATGAGGTGAAGCCTCTATTTGTAGCTGAGATCCAACATCTGAGAG